>NC_031952.1:8505988-8519711 GCF_000303195.2 Fusarium pseudograminearum CS3096 | reverse complement strand
TTAATAGCCTTAAAGCCTAATAAAATAAATATAAAAAAGATCTTTATTAATTAAAAATAAAAATAGCTAATAAACTAAATTAATTAACTATTTAAAATACTATAAAATAATAAAAAACTATATATTTAAAGGCTAAAATAGAGTTATTTAAGCTATAAAAGTAATATAAGGTTATTTAATATTTATAAGCTTATTATTTAATAGCTAAAAAGATATATAAATTAAAAGAAGTTAAATTAAAAAGATTAAAAAAAAAATATAAAAAGAATATTAAAAAGTTAAAATCTTAAAAAAAGAATAATATTATTATAATCCCTAAAGATTATAAATTATAATATTATTTTATATTACTTAATTTATATATAAATTAATAATAATATTATATATTAAAGTTATTATAATAACCTCAGTTAGTATATAGAAAGTAATAGCATTTAGAAAGTAGGTATATAACCCTATGTGTGAAAATGCCTCATTATTACACAAGTCACAGTTGTTGGGGGCGAAGTCTGTTGCACGATTGAATGCATTTGGCTGGGCTTTCTGATTGGTTTGATACAAGATTATAGGTCTCATCTTGACCTGTTTTGAGTTTCTCCCAGGCGCAGCCCTGTGGTACAGAGTCATTTTTGATCTATTTACGGCTGTACTGGACACGATTAGCCTTAGTGAAGTACAAAGCTCGGTACTGCGACCTGTAATATCCCCTTCTGATATCACAACGGATCAGTATCTGGCAGATAGGAAGATCTTGAGCTTATGGAAATCTGAGACTCTTGCACTAAACCCACTTCCGAAAATGTAGAACTGTGCATCGTAATGTCAAGTGGTCTAGAATTGTTAGTATATTTCTTTCGGTAATTCCCAGGTACTCTCGATGACAATCCCTTTAGCAATCAGGAATCATCAATCAGACGATGTACCAAAAGCTGAATAAAATAGAACAGGCCTGGACTCCAGTGATCTCGGTTCAGCCGCATTTATGCCTGTATTGACAGGGGTTTGACCACCGATAGTGTGCAAATTTATCCTCAGCTGGTTGCCAAGCACTATAGTTAGACAAACTAGCGATTTTGTCTGACGTGTTTGTTAGTTGAGGCGACAATTTACGATGTACCTGACCTGGCTTTAAGATTCGCCCTTTTCTTCTTTTACTCAGTATTATCCTAAATACAACTTATTTCTCTAGTAACTGTGAAAATAGTTGCTGTTAAAATCCATTTTACTCCTCTTCGCCCTAGTCACCGAGTCTCGTCGCTTCTCAGAATCTAATATGTCAGAGCAGACTCGGAACAAAGAGTATCCCTGCCAGCAAGATTCCTCGAGCCACAACCACCATCCACAGCAAAATAACAGTGCAAAAAAAAAGTCACTCGCAAGGTCAACGTCGTAGTAATTCCTAGACCGACTACTACGACTTTTACCGACGTCAAGACCATTACGGAAACCACACAAGCTGATCCTGATGTCGAGACTGCCATTGAGACGAAAGTTGGTTTGAATCCCACTGTCAATTCTTGAAAAGAAGGTCCTAATGTCAGTTCTGTAGATGTGACGACTACTATTGAAGTTCGACTTCATACTACGACCTCAATATCAACATCCTCTAGGACGATCACAGCATATACCACCACAAGCACTATCCAAGCCCCAGCCGGCTTCACCCCTGCTAAGGGCCCTGACTGGCGGCCCAAGATCAAAGCCCGAGACAGCCTCAACACCCTCAAAGAGAGGGCTGCAGTCGAACTTTTCCCAGCTGGACTTCAGTCAAACCCTGAGTATGTTCAACGCGTCGACTGTACAAAGAAGGTCCCAAGTACGTCCATAAAGGTCACGACCATCACGGTGAAGGGAACCCGCGTTACCGCAAGCCCAAAGACCAAGACCAAAGTTATCACATCGTCTACGACTACTGAACTGCATGTCAAGCTTGGGCCAACAGTCGTTACCGTTTGCAGTGTTGCTCTCAGATAGTAAATACCAGTATAAACTTTTGCTATCGACTAGTGTATGTTTGCTCTTGGTGAGGTGATGAATAGAAAGCCGCCAAGTGAAAATCTCACACTGAGACTGACCTCGCTTGTCATAAATATTTGTTTCCCAAGGACCAAACATGGTCTAGGCCGCATGCCAGCCAACTTTTGGCCCAGCCTTCAATATCGGCCAGGAAGGTTTCGGGCTGTAGTGTCTTTTGAGCTTGTGATCTTTAGAACACCAAAAGCAGATGGTACGACAATCCCATAGGTTGGAATAGAGCTCAAGCTTATCACTTATCTATCTAGTAGTCAGGTTGTTGCGGCCAAGAACCCTTGACCTCCCAGCTTGAAACACAAGGCTATGAGCAAAAGGTTGTCATTGGTCTTTGATAGCTCGTTGTCAGCCTGGGCGCTTAATCTTCAAGGTAATTTGGGAATTAGTGTCGGTTACTGCACGTGAAACAAGGCTTAGCCCCCAATGTTTACAACTCGCCTGATTGCTAACAAACAGAAGTGGGGTTAGCAGTGAATTGGTCGGCCTCCTGCAGTAACGATGATTTAAAACAAAGAGGGCTTACCTTCACAGTAGCGCCAGAGCTTATTCACTTCTTTTCCATTACAAATACAACAATTAGAACTTAATCGGGTTATTTTTCTTGCTCGATATTATTTTGGTCCTTTCAGTACAGACGCTCAAGACTAAAGCCAAGATTATGGCTCACTCTGCCTCAGGCTCTGAGCCTATTTCCACTCAGCAACACGCTCTGAAAACACCTCCCAGCAACAAGCCATCGGCGTATGTGTTTGACTCAAATGGCGATACTCGCATCATTCTTAGCACATACATGGCCCAGAGCTTCAAGTGGGAAGCAGACAAAATCTGGATTGAGCAAGAAAAGCCTACAAAGGCGTACTATAGAAAGAAGAGCGAGGAAGTAAATAACGGTAAGGGAGCTGGATTCTCTTCATTGTATATCGACATCGATAAGAGGCACTACTAACGCATCTCCCATAGAATGTAGTAAGGCACCTCTCTCGGACCTTATTCATGCACCTTATACTCCTCCGGAATCTTCAGATGGCGACGAAACAGATGGCGACGAAGCAGATGGTAACGAAGCAGATGACAACGAAGCAGATGGCAACGAAGCAGATGGCAACAAAGCAGATTTGGGATTTGATGACCCTCCCGCAAGCCCTGATTTAACAAGCCTTCAAGTACAAGACTGGGACTATGGAGAGACATGTCAACTTCCCCTTGAGAAGATAGATATTCGAATGCTAGTCTCAGGAAAGCACTTGGAGCTAGCTTCACCTATCTTCAAAACAATGCTCACAGGTCCTTTCATAGAGGGGAACGCTGATTCATCAGGTGTACGCCGGATAACAGCAAGCGACTGGGATCCCCAAGCTTTCTATATCGTACTGAGTATCATGCATGGATATCATCGAGACGTCCCGAGATCAATCAGCTTTGACCTACTTGTCAAGGTAGCTATGATTGCCAACTACTATGACTGTCTTGAGAGCGTTGAGGTATATACAGACATGTGGCTAAAAACCTTTGAGTCAGAGTTGCCTGAAGTTTATGGGCGAGACTGTATTCTTTATCTCTTTCTATCCTGGGTTTTCTCGAGACCAATTATGTTCCAAAGGATGACCCAACTAGCATTAAGACACAGCCAGAAGGTAATCGAAGCTGAGGATTTCCCACTTCCAGCCGATATCATTGGTAGGCCAAATACCAAGTCAATATGACAGCCTGTACTGACTCGAGCCGCAGAAGCGATCGATATATCACGTCAAAGCGCTCTCGCTGAAATCTTCTCGGCAGTCTACGCGCTTTTTGATCTACTGCAAGGAGACGAAGAGTGTTACTTTGAGTGCTCATCCATGCTCTTGGGAGTCCTGACGAAGGAACTCGGAATTCGTGGGATTCTCTATCCGCGGAACGCCCCACCATTCAATGGTTTCAGTATTGAAGGTTCTCAAGAAATGATATGGGAGTTGAGAAAGCCTACTTGGCACAGGGGCCCGAACTGGCTCAGTCATTCCTGTTGTATTCAGGACAGGCTATCTATGTCTCTAGCAAAGGTGGAAAGCAATCTTCATGTCTTTAACCTACAGGACTTCCAGTCTGTGAAGAATCACGATGGATAAATGCATCCGTCTTGCAAGCAGTAGCGGCGGCAGAAAACCCGTGACTGGAGTTGGCAGATTCTTTGCCTAGACTCCATGGCTTCTGGACTATAGGAGATTGGTGGGGGATATCGCCGACTGCATCAAGGGCATCAAGTACGAGTAGTATTACTTCACAATTCTGTTAGTATCAATCATGAGAGGAATTTATAACAAGTAATTCATGTCGCATCCCACACAGCGAGTCGATTGTTAATTGTCTGAAATATCTTGACTGACAAGCAAATGTATCCCACTCGGGTTTATCCCACTCAGTCCGAGTGGGATGAAGATTCGAAACCATTAATCACAAAGGCGCACGTTTGACATGAACCATCAATATAAATTTTACTTCGATATCTTACACATTTATCTCTTCATCTCGCCGTGTTTTTTACAATTTCTGTCTACCTGCTGAATCAATCTTCCTTGCTATAAAGAACCACTATCTCGCAACTTACAATGATACACAACAGTCCAACCACAGCCACCATGTTAGACGACACTCTAATCTACGTCCTCGACGACATGACAGAGAATGGGCCAAGCTATCTCAGTCAAGACTACAATTTACAGCACTACAAAGAACATATGGACCACCTTGAAACAGCATCTAAACTAGCCCTTCTCCGAGAATGCTTATGCGCACGACCACCAGTGCCACTTCTCCCAGAAAACATCCTACATAACATCGAATTAATCCTCATGCGCGTGAGAGACCACAAACTACTCACCCCACTATCTTCACTCTCTCCATCACAAACCATCAAACATGGCGCATCAAGACGTACAAATATATATCTCTGGAAAGGCGACATCACAACTCTAACCGGTATCACGGCCATCACAAACGCAGCCAACAGCCAAGGCCTAGGATGTTTCCAACCAACCCACCGATGTATAGATAACATCATCCATACCGAAGCAGGGCCACGACTCAGAGAAGAATGCTTCTGGCTGATGAAAGAAAGGTCAAAGGACCTCGAGCCTGGAGATGTGCTTGTCACTGGGGGCCATGCGCTTCATGCCTCGTCGGTTGTACATACCGTTGGTCCGCAGCTTAAGCGCAGCGCTTCGCCTACAACTTTGGAGAGAGCTCAACTTGCAAAGTGCTATGAAGGTATCCTTGACGCCGTGGAGCTTTGGCCGCTTGGCCAAGATGGTAAAAAATCGGTTGCGTTTTGCTGTATCTCAACCGGCCTTTTTGCTTTTCCAGCTGATGAAGCTGCCAAGATTGCTGTGTCAACTGTCACGTCATGGTTGGAAAGTCATTCATCTACCACAATCACTGATGTCGTGTTTAACACATTCACGGAATCTGACACCAAGATTTATACTACGCTTCTTGGTTCCTCATCGACATCAATCTCTCCTCTCATCAAAAGCTCGGCGGAAGGTTCGCTCCAAGTTGCCCAAGACTGGCTTGGCTCAGCCGATGCCATCCTAGTCACTGCTGGTGCAGGATTATCAGCAGCAGAAGGATTGGATTATCACTCAAGAGATCTGTTCAAAAAGCACTTCCCCGGCTTCCTCAAACTCGGGTTGACATCTCTTTACAGCGTGTTTGGGTACAACAAGTGGCCATCTGAGGAATACCGATGGGGTTATTACTTTACCCATCTAAACATGATATCAAAGTGGTCAAACACGCCTACGTATCAAGCTTTGATACCATGGCTAGAAGCGTTTGGATCAGATGCGTTTGTTAGAACATCCAATGCAGATGGACTATTCCTTGCAAGCGGTTGGTCGGAAGAGCAGCTTTCTACACCACAGGGTTCATACGCTTATTTACAATGTCTCAATAACTGCAGACCCGACGCAGTGGTACCTTCTGCTCCTCTAGTCGCTGAAGCGATGCCATTCATCCACCCCGTCAGCCAAAAACTGACTGATTCCAGTAAAATCCCAATGTGCAAATTCTGCGGATTAAAGATGAGTATTTGCGTCCGCGCAGGATCATGGTTCAATCAATCGCCGTATAAAAACGGTGAAGCGCAGTGGAAAGCTTGGAAATCTCGAATCACTAAAGAAAAGAAAAAGCTGGTGATTCTGGAGCTTGGTGTTGGAATGAACACGCCTGGTGTTTTGAGATGGCCGAATGAAGATCTTGTGGAGAGAAGTCAAGGGTTGGTAAAATTAATACGCGTCGGGATTGGAGCCGAAGCGATGGTGCCCTGGGAACAGGAAGATAGTGGGTTGAGTACATTTATTCAGGGCGATATTCAGCGTGTTGTACCACTGTTGTTGGATGATGTGCGGAAGTAGACAGATATATACTATAGCAGTCAGAATTGAGACTATTGATCTTTCATGAATCATGCACATCATTTCACCAGCCCTACAATTATTCGTCTGCTCGTAAAGTACGTACATGAGTCACGCGTAATAAAAAGAGGCGCAATACACGCCAAGCCATGACTTTTACGACTGAATAGTGGAACTAATTCCGGTACATCCGCGTGGCTGTACCGACACTATTTTCCATTCTTCGCCCCCTTCTAACAAACTACTATTCTTTTCTCTAAAATATATCTGCATCATCAGCCTTGTACTCCAACTCCCACGTTCGCGTCTCTTCTCGGTCTAGTCAGGACCACTATAACGCATGGGCTTGTCATAGCAAAGGATGGGACTCGATGCCCTGACTAAACTCGCTTCAGCGGGTGAAGCGGTCTACCAGAACCTCTCTAAAAAATGGTACAACCACATATCCACACCTAGAACAAACAAACTAATCTTGTCATCAGGGAACATAAAAAAAGAAAACAGGCTGAAAAAGAATGGCTTGCGAAACATGCAAAAGAAATCCGCCAAAGAAATGAGTTTCTATCCCTCGTATCAACAAAAATCACAGGCGACTCGTCTCTCGAGATGGCACCTCTAATATGCGACCCGCGCGAAATGCACCGAGCAGTTTTCCTCATCACAACACCTATTTCTTTCGGTGTACTTGAAGTTTCGCAATCGAGTTACAAGCTTCTTGCGCGACACGTTGGGATGAGCTTGAATAGCGTCAGTCATTGGGCTGTTTGCGTTATTGATAGAGGGCTTGGGGAGTGTTATTGCTATGATTTGATGAGCGATAGGTTGGAGTTGACGATGTTGGGGAGGAATTACTTTCGCGTGGCAGCTATAACGCCTGAGTTTGTTAATACGTGGAGTTCGTGCTATTATATCGGTGAGACGACAAAGACCCATGACGAGATACAAGAGATTGGTAGGTCAACTTCACAACCTCTATAGTTTGGTACTAATCCTTCAAACAGGTAATCGACATATTGGACGCAACCCTCGATATTCACTACTATCAAATAACTGTCAGCACCTGGTCGACAGTCTCGTGAAGGAACTATGCAACGGCAAAGTCATCAGTCAAGCAAAGCTAGACGAGGAACTATCTCTGGTCTCACCAAAGATTGCACGCGACTTGCTAGTAGGAAGAATCAGATCAAAGATGGATGGTGGGGGTGAGAGTGAAGAGAGTCCTTCGATTAAAGAGCATTTAGAAGCGATCAAAAGTACTTGGGGCGAGAGGAAATTGTTAAAATAATTAGAGGTAGATACCCAGGATACTAATAGATGGAGGAAATAGTTAATGTTCAACTGCGATCGCATACTATGTCTTGGATCTTGATCGTAGCCCAAGTGAGCAAACCTATAACTGGTAATACACAGCAATGGGGTAGAATACTTGATTCGTTGGCAAATATATCGTCATTACTTCACAAAATACAGTAGTCGAGGTAAACATAATTAAATAGTCCTAGGAAGCCTTGTGGCCATATGACAGGTAAACCCCATCCTATCGCTAGATGACTACGCAGGTCAATTTACAAAATCACGCCACGTAATCCAGCCGCATGGAAAGAGAGAGGAACTACAAAACTCTCCAGCCCAGTTTTGGACTGTTGGTCTCTTTTCCCCCTCCGTGGTAAACATAAACACATCCTTTACTCGTTGTCGTGGATATCGACAACAGTCTTCTTCCACTGGCGGGCGGGAACCTTTCGGTTGAAGAGAATGTCGATCTCTCGGTACGATCGGTCCTTCATCTCGGGAAGCCAGATGTAAGCGCAAAGCAGACAGAAGGCACCGGTACCGGCCCAGACGTAACCACACTTGCCACCAAGGTTGGCGCCCTGAAAAAGAAAAGTTAGTATCTGTCAAAGAAAATGATTGGAGTAGAGTGGGACTTACAGTAGGGTTAAGCATCCAACTGGAGAGGAAGATACAGGGAATGTTGATGAGGTAGTAACAACCACGTCCGACACCAGTGGTGAGAGGTCGAAGACGGATGGAAGAGGTCTCTCCAATGATGACCCAAGACGCGGGAGCAGGTCCGAGGGTGAAGAGAACAGACACAATCAGACCAAGAGCAGCCTGAGTGTTGGAGTTGAGGACAGACTTGACATCTCCGACAGTGGCGGCAATACCAAGAGCAACGAGGAGAACAGTGTTTCCAGCGGAACCCCAGAGGTAAATGCTTCGGCGACCAAAGTAGGAAGTGAGAACCCAAGAAAGCATGACAAAGACAGTCTGAAGAGCAGAGGTGATGAGACCCATGGCGAAAGCAGTCTTGGTGGGCATACCGGCCTGCTCGAAGAAGTAGACGGCCTGGTTGGCAATCAGGTTACCAGTAAGGTTCTGGGCAGCGTAGACACCGCAAACAATAAGAGTACGGTAGAGATCAGTGCCGCGGAAGAGCTCGAGCAGACTGGGCTCCTTGATGGTCTTTTCGAGATCGATGGTACGCTTCATCATGGCAATGGCCTCGTGGGCGTTGTCGACCTGGCTAGTACGTCCGAGACGGCGGATGGACTTGGCAGCCTCTTCGAGACGACCCTTTCGGACGAGCCACCAGGGAGACTCGGGGGAGAGGAAGATGAGGATGGCGAGGGGAGTGGGGAACATCCACTGCAGAGCGATGGGGACTCGGAAAGCAGCCTGCTCATCGAGTTCGTTGTAGTGGTATGCAACGGCTCCGACGATGATGGCACCAATGGCCCAGAACATCTGCAACATCTGGGTGGCAGGGGCTCGGAGACGAAGAGGTACGATCTCGGAACAGTAGGCGGGAGAGTTGGCGATGAAAATACCCCAGGGGATACCCTCGAGGAGCTGAGCGACGAGCATGAGGGCGAGGGAGTCGGCAAAGTAGAAGATGAAGATGAAGCAGTTGAGGAGCATGAGACCGGAGATGGTGGCCCATCGGTATCCGATCTTGCTGGTGATGGGACCGGCGATGGTGACACCGATGATGGCACCGATGGGGCCACCGACTTGGAGAGCGGATTGCCAGCTTGTTTCGATAACGTTCTTGTCCTTCTCTGCGCTCCAGATACCGTATCTGTTGGCGAAAGCGGGGAGGGCGATGAAGTTGCCGATGAGGAAGACACAGTACGCCTCCATGATCTGGAAATCATTAGTATGGAATTGACTTGTAACCTGATTTTTTGTGAGTACTTACAATTGTGCAAGACATGTTGAAAGCCCAGAGAGACGCAGCAGGGTAGGCTCGAACAGCCTGGAGGACTGTCATCTCAAACTCCTGGTTCTCGGCGTCAATGGCACCCTGCATGTCGACGTTCATCTCCTTCTTGGCCTCGACATCGTAAGCATGGTCGATATGGGCCTCATCGGCCTTGGCCTCTGAGATGCCAGCCTTGTTGTCCATGGGGTTACTCATGGTTTGCGTTTGATGAGCGACAATGGATTGAGGATGAGAGGAGGGACGAAGAACAGAATGCAGGGTCAAGTCATTTTATAAAAGAAGACGACCATAGGGATACAATGCATATGCGGATCCCGGCATGGCAATCGACAAGGACAGTCAAAAACATAAGTGCCACTAAGCCCGGGAGAATTGGCAAAATGCGGACACAGATGCCAATGGATGAGACGTAACATTTTGCTGGGGGAGGAATTAGTTATTAACTCGACTAGGATTAGCAGCTGGGGGATGCTAGTAGGAATTTGATTTAGGCATCTGGGGTAGACAGTCCAAGTGTTAGACGCACCTATTACAGGCGTCTTGTCGCAGCCAACCGCATACAGGGCCGGCCTATGAGCGACACAGACACAAACAGTTGGTTGCTTCCCCCGCAGATGAAACCTAGAAAACCCCGGATCAAAGACACCCACTACGGCGCGACTCCGGTCAGGTCGGGGTATTGCCAGGATGGGGATAAAGGGTGGGCATCCTGATCGGTCATGATTACCCCGTTTAGCGTGTCTTTACTCCAACATTTTCGTCTGCGTCTCCACGTTTGTGTCCTTGTTTTCGTTGTATTGATAGCCGAAGAGGACGGGAAGTGGACATGCTTTCGGGTCGGTCTAGACTAAGGGAACGAGGCTGGGAGGGAGATGGATGCTTGAGTTTTAAGAAACGAGCGGGGGATGAATTGGTTTGAGCTAGATAAAACAAATCCCCATTGTATACGGTTATCAACAAACTTATCCGTAGAGACTGGAGAAGCTGGGGAAGCGGAGAGAGAGGAGACAAAAAGACCTGGAGGCGAACGAATCAATCGACAACGGCTAAAGCGTTAGAAAATTGGAGGGTTAACCCCCTCGGACCTAATCCCTGCATAAAGGAATGGAGAAAGAGAAAAAAAGACCCACGTGAGTTGGTCTGATCCAACGGCCTGTACATAATAGTATGACAAGAACCTGTAACATTATGATCTCTGTGTCCAGTTAGCTTGGTCCCCCTTCTAAAGGCGCTCCAATTGTTTCCCAGCGCTCGTCAAATTAGCCCCCTTTTTGCTATGAATTAATGCACCAATCGGGTGTTTGCCCGCTGTCGACAGAGCGGCAGACCTTGCCGTTGATCCTTCTCGAACATCGACACTTTCCCTATTGTACCTACCTACACAACCACTCACAACATGGCTGAAACTTTGTGATATGCGCGCCCGTGGTCTAGAAGCAATACTACTACTCTCATATTTCTGATAGGAGCGTTTAATGTGTCGAACCAAAGAACCGGGTAAATAAAGCTAGCTAAACGAGATCAAGGTGGTTCAGCCGTTGACAGTGAAAGGATGACATGTGCAGGGGATTCCCCCAGGTTTTTTGTTCAGCAGGTTCGTGACCACGTGTGATTGTTGCATTAGTGAGATTTAGTGTCGCGTTTTTCGGTCTTTTGTCGTGTTCAGAGAGTCGTGTGTGTGTGATGGTATCGTCGTGTTGCTACCCTAAAGTTGTATCACGGTTGAGTAATCTCTGGGGAAGGCGATCACAGCGTGTGAAGGAGTAATGAAAATGGCCTGCTGAAGAACGTTGCACTTTGTACTGAGTTTTACAGTAATTATCGTGACACAAGTATGTCGTGGAGGAGTGGCTTCGGCAATCGTCACCTTCTCTTTGTCATTTGCTTCATGCAATACAAACGGGCGCAAAAGCGTTGTGCAAAATTGCTCAGCGGCCGCCTCTAAAGCCAATGCCTGACGATACCAACCCCGCAGCGGTAAGTTTTCGCTATAGCCAGAATAAAATAAGATAAAACGCGCCACAATCAACAAGAGGTCTCTGAGTCTCAGCATAATTCACTGCCATCTCTATGTACATCTCGCGATAGTCGCAAAGTAGTCTGGAAAATGACGTCTCACAGTTATTCCCCGTTCAAGGCAGATTAGGGCTTTGCCAAGAACTTGGATCGCGCGCCGCACGCGATCCTTGCTAGTTTAGTCGGACACTAATCGCGTCCAAGAGATCCTGACCCAGAGACACTGCAGGAACATACAAGACACAGAAAATCATCAAGTCAGAGGCAGAACATGATGATAATAAAAGATATTTGATACACAAGTGTTGGACTCACTGTAGAGAACTGTATCGACTAGTCTCTATAGCGACGCGTTGTCGATGCAATAATGATATAACGAATGACGCAATATTTACGAACCCCCTCCACTGTGTTACGGTACTTATATCATCGAACCCATCAAGCAATCCAAGTGTCACCATTTTCTATCTCTCCATCAATTAATCTCATCACTTCAAAATGGCAGAGCAAGAAGTCTATGGCGATAAATTCGGTGGTCACTCGCCCTCACTTCCCAGAAACACCTTCACTGGCTCTGGTGCAGAACAAGATGTCTACGGAAGTAAATTTGCCGGCCATTCCCCTTCCCTTTCACTCCCCGGAGGCTCTTTCAACGGATCTGGTGCCGAGCAGGATGTCTTTGGCTCCCACTTCAATCGCACCGCATACCAAGGTCTTACTACCAGCACTCTGGGTCTGATGCACTCTGCCGTTCTGCCTTCTTTCACTTTACATGCTGGTCTCTCTGTTGTAGCTTATGGAATCTCTCGATACACCGATCGTGTCGAGGGTAAGGATTTCCTCTGGGCATCTGGCATGACGTTGAATGCTTGGTGGAGCGCTGTTGGTTCTCGTGTTATCTACGATGGTCTCTCGGTCTCTGAAGCCTGGTCTGATCTTGCCTACCCGCAAAAGCTTCTGCTCGTCGGTGCTACAGCTTGGGGTGTTCGTCTTACTTCTCGTGTTGTATCCCGAAGCTTGAAGCGTGGAGGGGACGACCCTCGGTATGATGCTGAGAAAAAAGATCCTGGTTTCTGGAATAAGGCTTTGTTCACGACATTCTTGCCCGAGGCTATTGCGCAGACTATCATCTCTCTTCCCTTTACGCTTCCTTTGCGTAATGTTAACGAGTGTGCTCTGGCTTCTCCTGTTACTTCTTACGGTTCATACCTGCGCGACCTCGCTGTTTTTGTCTTCTCGACTGGATTCACTCTCGAGACGCTGGCTGATTCACAGCTTGAGTCTTTCAAGAAGAGCAATCGATCAGGTGTCAACCGTGAAGGTGTGTGGAGCATTGTTCGACACCCCAAGTAAGTCATTTCCTTCATCGCCATAAAAGACCCATGGCTAATAAAATACAGCTACCTCGGAGATGCTCTCATCCACGCCTCATTTCCCATCCTTCTACTCAGCGCCGGTATTCTCCACCCAATTACTGTTCTCGGTCCCATCGCCAACTACGTCTTCCTGCGCTTCATCGGAGGCGACAAGCAGAACGAGGAAAGCCAGGCGGAGCGATACTCTAAGCACGACGCTGTAAAGGCCGATGAGTTCGAAAAGTACAGAGAGGAGAAGAACAGCTTTTGGCCCAAGCCTGAGGAGCTTAGTAACGGTTGGACTTTGGGAATGTTGGCTGCTGGTGTTGCTGGTGTCGTCCTTGAGAGGGGACTTCGGAATGTGCTTTGAATGTAATGAATTTTAGATGCGTGATATTTGTATTTGTAATAATTGGCAATTAGTAAAAGGAAGAAAAATGTTACACGTTGACGGGTGGCTAAAATAATTTATAAATGATGCCTAATTGCCTGCATAAAGACAAATTTGAGACGGGAAGCAAGTCATGTCGATTGATGTTGCAAAGTGCCGCATTTTAGCTATATAGATTTAGTTTTGGCATCGTCTTGCATCAATAGCTATTCCTCCGCTTCGGAGATCTCCCCGAATAGCTCAGCTGGAAGAGCGTTCGACTGTAATTGTTATATGTCATCGAAAGGTCACTTGTTCGATCCAGGTTTCGGGG
>NC_031952.1:8469169-8505888 GCF_000303195.2 Fusarium pseudograminearum CS3096 | reverse complement strand
TCCCCGAATAGCTCAGCTGGAAGAGCGTTCGACTGTAATTGTTATATGTCATCGAAAGGTCACTTGTTCGATCCAGGTTTCGGGGAGCTGTTTTTTTTGCCTTTTTATCCATTTTACATCCACCCCATCAAACAAATGGATCAAAAACACGGAAGTGATAATAACATCACAATTTTTCTGATCACTTTTTGGTATGCTTTTTACATTTGCCTCAATTGTCAAGCTGCATTGTCACGCAACCACATTTATCCCACCCATTCACTCGCGGCTATAACGAATTATCCAGAAATGCGTGATCTTCTGTTACACTACTCATAAAAATAACCAGTCAAAGGAGATTAATAAATGAGGGGGATGTACTGCTGAGATGAGAATATTGCTTACCTGCGTCATCTGGGAGTGTCACTTGGTTGACACTAGGATCATATGTTGTCTTGTCATTGTGTAAGATAAAGATCGAGATCCTGCTCATATCTCCAATGATAATATGTGAATCCTTGTTCTCTTTGTTTATTGTTACTGTGAAAATGTTGATGTTATTGCCCCCAGAAGTTCTTGAAAGTATTTGCGAAAAGGTAATCGGCAGGAAACATCCAAGAATATGAACTAACACCCCCAGCTCAACGGCTGTGATCTCAAACATCTCTCACTAACATCAAGATGGGTTCACAAAGCAACCTTTCGCCAACTCTGGCGCTCCGTCACAATCCTCCCCCGTTCTCCAAGAGAACGTCACTGTATCACGCCTTTTGGTCCTCCACAACAATGTCTACAGTCAACAAGAGAACTTCGCTTCGAAGCAGATGCAATGCATTGCGTTCACGCGCATGACTGTCTGGGATACATGGGGAAGTGGCTTGACAAAGATCCTCTAATGCATGATACTTGGGAGGAAAGAAGTGATAGCTTTGGATATGAGCGTGGTAGGCTTGTGCGCGTCAAGTATGAGTGTCTTGCGCAGAGGACTATGGCAATGCTGAGACGTTTCGATGATGGCGAACTGGAGGCGTTCGAGTAAGTCTCTCTACATATTATTCATTGGTATCACTGACTGAGCGGCATAGCTGGAGCTATACGACTTGCATCCCATCAGAAGTGCTTGAATACTTGAGTATCAAACACCCATCCATACAAAGTCTCAGTTTTACAACAGATCCATTCTGTAGTAGATTCAACCGCTGGAGCAGAACAACAGACCTGAACCTTTCTGCGTTCCATAATATTCGACGTTTTAGCTGGAAAGCTCCGATGGGATGTCACTTCGCCACTATCTCCAATCTGGTCCAGACAAATGCTGAGCATTTGGAAGAGCTGGAAGTCAACTTGCAATCTTGGTCTCGACAGTGGGAGGATAGAGAAACCAGGGTTGTTTGGCGGACTGATTCAGATGAGTGGGATAAAGTACCCGCGAGCACGATGTTGGCGCGAGAGATGTTTGGTCTCGATTTCGACGCAGCTACGAGAACTTGTTTCCCGAAGATGCGCAGCTTGAAACTCACCAGAGTACCCTTGAGAGATGAGGCGGCCAATAAAACAGTCACTGCAGCATCCATCAACCTTGCGGGACTAACCTCATTAAAACTGATAATGTGCCTATACTGGACACTGTTTCTACAGGACATGGCACAGTCTCCGACACCGATTCAAGTCAAGTCCTTAGAGATCCTCGACTTTTACCTCCAGACACCAAATGTAACTTCGACCAAGAAAGTAACCGCCATCACAGACTTTCTCGACTCTTTCAATGGGCTTGAAGAACTATTCATCAGCCATTGCGGTCCAACACCAGTCCTTGAATTCTGGAAACACTTGGAAAGACATGCCCCGACGTTGAAAGCGTTTGTGCATCACCAGAGGATCACGGATCTTGATGAAGAGCTCTTGCTCTCGCGCAATGGAAAGGATTTGGAAGATCCTGCTATATCCCTGACGGATCGTGGTATTATTGGACAAGATCCGACTCGAAATCCTCTTTGGAGATTGAATCTTGAGTTTATTGGGTTGACTTGTGCGCCGGAGTACCTAGTGAGTCTCCCAGCCTGGAGTCGTGCTACAATGTCTAACACTGTGGACAGAGAGATATTCTACTTCCCTTTGTGTCGAAGGGTTCACTTAAAGTGCTACATATTCGCAGCACGGGCGCAAATGTAGGAACCTACCCGCCATCTGTTTTCGACAACGCCTTGGACTCGAGAATCACCGACGCCGAACAAAACGGTGAAATTATTGACAAAAACGTCGGAGATAATGACCTCGACTCTCAATCAAAAGACGAAATTAAGATTAGTCTTCAATACATCTCTGTCGCTATCAGAGAAAGAGAAGAGTGGAAAACACCGCCTCTGCGACAGTCGTCACGAGACTTTGCAGATTGGGTCTTTGGTCCAGATGGAATCACGTCTCTTGAATATATCGTTGCAGGTGATCTTTCACACGGGAGTAGATACTCCGAGAGGAACGCACTCATATGCAGATCTGCTGAATGGGGGAGGAGGTATCGTGTCATCAGTCAGAAGACTGGCGGAGAGGAATGGGTTGACGTGAAGACCAGGTTTGGGAGAGCGCTGGAAGCTTGCCCTGTTGAGAATATTGTACCGGAGTATAATTAGTCTGTTTAAATTCCATCAAAACAATGAAGGCTGATCGATCACGCTGAGAAAACTCAGGGTATCCGTTCATCGATGATATTAGCCGCCATAGCTACGTCTTTACCTCTGTGTACTTTCAGCTGATACACCCACACACCTATAATCACAGTGCCCCGAAGCAGTCATACAGACCGCGGCTCACTCTCTACCCTGCGGCTGATTTTAAGCGTATTTTTGGCATCAGCTGCTGACCGCCATATCCTTCAGCTCGCCAGTCTCACGACATGAAGTCCGACGGCCTCAAAACGAAATAAAATGACTGATCAGGTTTGACATAAATAGCCCTTGGGATAAGCTTGATGGTGTGTGTGGACAAAGCTGACGAGTAAGATTCCAGTTTTGCCGTGGAGCGCTCCATTTGACAGATTAAGGGCTTTCTTACATGACGGAAGTTAATTGCCTTCACACCACCAACAAAATATTTAAACTAAATTATGTGTCAGGAATGCTAGTCTCACTTTTTCAGATAACTGGCCAAAGACTTTTGGATGCCCCCCCGTCCCTTCTCATACAGCTTAGTCCTCTGCGTCTCCCACCCATCCTCCGCCAACAACGGCTCACCCGGCCCAATAGCAAACTGATCATCCCCCTTCTCAAGCCCCTCATACATCCTATCCACAAACTCCCCAAGCGGCATTCCAATCTGACCACCGTTGACAAGATCAGGCTGGTGCTTCTCATCGTGCAACTCGGTCTGCACAGCAGGTGGAAACACCTCTACCATGCGCACATGCCCTGCTCCGCCATCAACAAGCTGCTGACGCACATTGAGGATAAACGTATGCAGCGCAGATTTGGAAGCATTGTAGTTAGGCGTGCGCACCATGGAGGGAATCAGGCCGAGAGTTGCGCTGACATAGATGAGATGTCCGCTGGCCTGCTTCTTCAGATGAGGAATAAATGCTGCAGTTAGATAAACGGCAGATGTATAATTGGTCGTGAGCTCATCGCCAAGAACACTGAGATCCATAGATTCAGGGTTGCAAAAGTCAAAGCCTCTCTGGATGCCCGAATTTAGCACGACGGAATCAAGATCTGGGTCAGATTCTATGATAGATTCGGCGAACTCTTTGATAGAGGACAGATTGGTGACGTCAAACACGACAGCCCTGGCGTTTTCGTGACCATGCTTGCTAACAAAAGATTCCAAATTGTCGCGCCGACGTCCTACGACGATGACTTTGGTGCCTGTGGCGATGAGCTTGGCGGCAAGGGCCTCCCCTATGCCTGACGAGGCACCCAGCACGAGGGTCTTTTTGTACAAGGGAGCCATGGCTTGCGAGATAGGGTTTGATGAGATCTTGGCAGACTGGTATGGTGTATCTGTCAACTGCCGTCGCTATCGATGTCTAGGATGGCGGGATGAGAGCGGTAAGGTGGGATGCGATCCAGGGAGCCGGTAATTTCGGAGATAATAAAGTTTAGTAGGAAGGGAGCCAAGAAGCTAGATAGATGCCGAATCGGGGCAATCCAAGCTATTTCAGGGGATTGAACAAGGTTGATTAATTGAGGGAAGATGGCCTCGTCATGCAGAGAGACTTTGACAAGGTTCGTCCATGTCCACTATTCTTGATCACCTGACCTACTTACTCATCACATCAAGTCAGCGACAGCGATGCACAGCAGGTCACAGGTCAAAGGTAGAGAGGCAAACAACTAGATACAACAAAATGAACAACAGAAAAGGTTCCAGCTTTAAATTTAATTGTATTTGTTGCTGGAATTCTGATTAAAATACAACGAATTTCCCAGTATCAGGCCGCCTTTGTCTATCAAATGTAATAATTGTAGAGAGACGCCTCGAGTTCCGAATCCCATAGCGCAAACTTCCATGCCATTACAATAGTAGAGCGAGCCTGTATTTCTCCTTGAATAACTGTGCAGATAACTCCTCAAACAGCTTGTGTGCCTCGTCTGTGGACTGTGTCAATGGCTGCCCAAACAATGCGCTGGTCTTCAGCAAACGTGATAGTCGAGTTAATATTGCCGTAATCCTCCCAGATGGTATCAAAGTCCTCATCCTCCTGGCCCGTCCATTTTGCCGGAGTCTGAGTAGAGTCCGACTCGGCAATGTACCAGAAAATAATTTTGAGAATTCCCTCGCGCATTCGGTGAGACACAGCGATGGGCTCAGTGAAGAGGCCACTTGTGCTTTCTTGGGAGGTCGCGAGGGTGTTGATCCGAGCTGGCAGTATGCGTGGCTGTACTCCAGTTTCCTCGAATGTTTCTCGTATAGCTGCGTCCGTGAGGGACTCGTTTACATCTTTGCGGCCTTTGGGGAGGAATATTTCGTTGGTCTTTCGCCAGCGGATGAGTAGGACTTTGGATCGATTGACGTCGAGTGTCACGGTGCCGCAGCTGATGACGAACTGGTCGGAAAGGTGGAGGGCGTGGTTGATGGCCTCCATTTTGGATGTGACGAAGCCTGAAAGAGTTAGTTAGATGGGTCGCCAAGTGGATTTTGATTGCCTGTACCTGAGACTGTACTTGAGTGTTGCGCGCGGATCTGGTGTGTGAAGTTGTAGCTTTGTTGGTGGTGGAGACGAAGAAGTTATTAAAGGCACGCACTGGAAATGGAAGGTTAATGGCACTGTTCGGTTAGTGGAGGTGCCCTGTAAGAAGGTGCCTAGCAGCTAAAAAATGCCCTAAGCCTGAGGAAATGCAGCGGGCAGTTACGAAACTCCATCTCAACCACCTCACTGGGCTGAATCTATGCTATTACTGGCGAACAATATGCAACTTATTGATGTGTAAATAAAATGCAATCTAACTTCCAGATCGAGACGAGCAGCCCTTATCGGACGCTATCGTACCCCGCGCTTGCAGATCCTCCACATTCGACATCATGACATGAACAATTAATTATATAAAGACACCATTCCACCTTTGATATATATAAAACATTCTATCTATCTAATCATACTTTTCATATATTCAGCCCCTTCACTTCTTATCATGACCGAGTCATCTCAAACATGGGTTGTCGTTGGTGCGTCCCGCGGCATCGGCCTCGAGTTCGCCAAGCAGCTTCTCGAGGTTGGACAGCGAGTAATCGCAACAGTGCGCGATCCAAATAACGCAGAACAACTATCGAGTGTGATTCAAGCTCAAAAGAACACAGTGAATTGTACGATTGAGCAGTGTGATGTCACCAGCAGCGAGAGCATCGACGTGAGTCCGACCCTACCATAATAGAGAGAAGCTTACTGTTGTAGAACTTTGCTGCGAAGATGAGTGCACTTGTAAAGAGTGGCACAAAACTGGACAATGTCATTATCAACGCCGGTGTACTCAAATACCCAAACCGAGCAACAGAAATGTAATACCCCATGGTCATAGCATTTTATAACTGCTAATCTGCTTTAGAACATTTCAAGACCTTTCATATCATCTGACCACCAATACCATCGGGCCTATTATCTGCGCCCAGAAACTGATCAACCTCAACCCAGAAAGTCCTCCCTCAAAGGTTATCTTCATCTCATCCGACTCCGGATCAGCCAGTAACTTCCTCGGCCATGAAGACGGATATGCAGCATACGCCGCAAGTAAGAGCGCGTTAAACCAGGCTTTGCGACATATGGCACAAGAACTCAAGAGGCGAGGTGGAAAGTGGTCCGAGACATGTATTCTGGCTCTTCATCCAGGCGAGGTCAACACGTGAGTAACTATGTGAAGAAAAAGAAGAATGCTGACATAAGTAGTGCGATGAACGCTATTGATATTCCATGGGACTGTGGGCCTTTGTTGGAGGCTGATGAGAGTGTTCGAGGTATGCTCAAGGTCGTCGAGGAGAAGAAGGGCGAAGACAGTGGAACCTTTTGGTGCTGGGATGGTAGAGTAAGTTCAAATGTCTTTTTAACTTTGAAGTTGATGCTAATATTGCACAGAACTATCCATGGTAAAAGCTACCATTTCTAGGCAGGTTCAGTATGTCAAGATCAAATTTGATAGTGTATTGCGATTTCGAAAGTCTAATCTTTACTCCGTACTTTTTCTTTCTTTCTCGCCTTCATGTACCAATAATTCGGCGTGGCTGAAAAAATGGTCTACAACTTGCAGTTCTGGGCCAGTTAAATCGCATCTCATGTTCTGACTCACCCTGCTGCCTGAGTGGCTAAAATTTATTCTTATCAGATGCCCATCACTTGGGAATTTGGTGGCTCGAACAACTTTGAAAAATATATTGACTTTTTAATTGCCCTACAACAAGAGTCATAGGACACAATAGAAATTTTATTCTGTCATAATATAAAGCACCGTGAGACCTGCTCAGCAGCCCACTTCTTCTTCTTCCTTCCATCCACACAAACACCACTCTTGACTTGACCATCCACTCGGGAAGTCCGCACAACGTTCCAGTTATATCACTTGAACTAAACAACAAACACTTCGATCATATTTCATCATGACCAAAATTACAGCAGCTATTGCCCACAGGAAGGGAAAGCTAGAAGGGATCGTCACCAAAGCCCTGCAAGCGTTTGTGATCAATGGCCTGGCTTCCATCCATGGCAGTCCTGAAGCTAAGATGACTCCGACTACCGTAAGTTGCGACACAAAAGATACCATTTATGTTTCAAATGCTAACAAGTATTGTCTGCAGTACATGGAACTGTATACCGCTATTTCGGAATTGATCAACCGCGAGGAGTATACAGATACTAACACTCGCGGAAATCTTCTTTACAAGGCCGTATCCAATTTCCTCGCCGAGTACCTCCAGTCCGTCGCACAAAAGCTCGAATCCCAAGACGACAGTGCTCTTCTGAGCGCTTACTTTGCCGAATGGGATCGATACACCGCGAGTGCCACAAAAGTCGACCATCTACTGCGCCATCTCAACGAACATCACATTCAAGGAAAAGCCGAAAAGGGAAAGAAGGGCATCTACCCCATTCGTCTTCTTCACTTTGTCCACTGGCGATCACAAGTCTGGCAGAAAATCGCTTCTCGTATTAATGGCTGCGCCGAGCAGGCGCTTCGGACCAACACTGAGTATGCAAACATAATCTTCGATATGTACAACAAATGGGCTGAGGCGCATCCTACTTGCAAGGATGGTCATCTGCTCCAGCTTAGCAAGAGCCTCGAGGCACCGTTTGTTGATGAAGTTAGGGAGCATGAGATCAAAGTTGCCAAAATTGCTTTCGAGATTGCAAGGGCCAGAGCAGAGCGTGCAGAGATGATTGCACAGGATGCAGGCAAAGAACTACGCATGTTGGAAGAGGGGCACGACAGCATGGAGATTCTACTTCATGGGGAGCCCATCGGCGTGATGTACAAGTCTGAAGAGGATGTCGACGACATAATGCAGTCGCCAAGTTATGCTACCTTGGGGGGGGAAACGGTTTCCTATGTTGATCTTGATGTGGGACGCTATTTTGGTCAACTTTCGTAGTCAGGTAGTACAACCGCTAGATTAGTCTACAGGGTAACAACTATCAATTCAATTCAATTCATTTCTCTTAGTCCAAGCCCATCAGCACCGCCAAGAAGTCTAGACCCAGCCCTTGTTTGAGCCACCCCAGCACTGGAAACAACCCCTGTTGCGCCTTGGCAACGGTTTGTCCCCTTAGCGCACTGCAGTAGCGTGTAGTAGTGTCACTCGAGCGTTTAGGCCAGCCAACGAACTCTTCCCCAGTTACCGAGAAACCCGTGGTATTATCCGCGGGAACCCCTTATATTTTTGTCTTGTTCGTTTCTGATGCGGGCATAAGAATGGATCTGGCTTGCGTCACTTTTACTACGTTGGAGTGGCATTGAAGAAGCGGATATTTGCTTGGCGAAATAAGAATGCTTCTCAATGCGTTGACAAATGTAACGCTATGAGCTCTGTTTCCTCACGTGCCCTCGGTGTAGATTCTCCGGTAATGAGTTTCGTCCTGAACTCTAAGTTTCTGTTTCAATAAAGTCCAACCACAAGTCTGATGAAACTTTACATGACACGCGCATAAAATAACCTCATCTTCAACAAACACTAGTCGGCCTCTCCGGATCAGAGCGTAGCAAGGACAACCCTGCCATGTTTATTTTCTGCCCATTTCAAATACCCCGTAATAGATCCACAGCCTCTGGAATCTTACCTTTACAGTATAGATCACTCTTTGACCCCCCGGTCAGACCTGCTCATTGTGGCGTGACATTTGCTGTGCGTCTCACCCTGCTTCTGACTGGCTTCTTCTTCTAAACCCCGATGACAACGGCAGTGACATAGGCTAAGCATAGATTACCAAAATAAGGTTGTTGCAGGAATATTACGCTGGAGAGTAAGCCCCAGCCTGTACGCAGTCTCCGGATTATGACAAGGGTTTCTATTATACTCTACATCATGTCGGGAAGAGTAGGATGGCTGTATTGGAAACGCTTAAATATCGAACTTCCGTCCGCTTGTTGGTCTGATATCTGGCAGAAGCAGTTTCGATCCTTTTGAGTTTATCTTCACTTCAGCAACCGTTTCCTCGCAAAGTTCCAACTCTGTATCAATCTTGACACCTGTTCGAATCCTTCATCATGTATTCTTGGATCCCTCTTTTGGCTACCTTTGCGCCTCAGGCGTTGGCGTCTTGTGCTTATGGAACACATCTTCACCGACGAGCTGATGCCATTGAAGCCCCCAAGTTTGGATACTCCGCTGCCAATGTAAGTGCTTTTCGTCTCATGTATACCTGCGGGGTGGGCTACAGTCTACAAGTCCGAAGCTGACACTACTCAATAGGGGCCTGCCAATTGGTACAACCTAGACCCCGAGGCCAACAAACTATGCGCAACTGGCACGCACCAGTCTCCCATCAACCTGTCCAACGGCACCCACAAGGTCCTCTCGGGCTCAGATCTCCAGATCGAAATCCCCGACTTCCGCGACGGCGCCGAGTTTGAGAACCTCGGCAGTACCGTCGAAGTCGTCACCGAAGGCATGGGCGGCAAGATCACCCTCGATAACACAGTCTACCACCTGAAGCAGTTCCACTTCCACCTCCCTAGCGAGCATCTCGACAACGGCACCAGCATGGCCATGGAGATGCACATGGTCCACCAGAGCGAAGACAAGAAACTCGCTGTGATTGGAGTCTACATCGATCTCGACGACGGCCTTCCCAACGCTGTCCACAAAGCCAAGGCTGCTGCTCGCGAGGCGACCGGCAAGAATAGCAAGACCACCCAGGCTCAGAGATCCACCGTCGCTACCACCGTCCTCAACTCGGTGGATAAGATTGCTACCCTGGGCCAGACTACCCACACCAAGCCACTCAAAATGTCCGAGATTGTCTCTCTTCTCGAGGCTGGCGAGTTCCAATCGTAAGTCGCTAAATCCGAGCTGAGTAAGACATACACATATGCTGACTGACATGCCTCGTTTAGATACTCTGGTTCGCTTACTACACCGCCCTGCAGTGAGGGCGTCACTTGGCTCGTCTCCACCCAAAAGGTTTCCATCCCTACCAAGACCTATCTCAAGGCCCGTTCCGTTATTGGTTACAATGCTCGCTTCCCTCAGAACTCACCTGGCGAGGAGAATGTTTTGAGTATGCTTGCTGATGAGGTCGATGACGACGAGTAAAGTGGGTGTGATTGAGTGGTTGGTTGTGGATAAATTAGAGGAGTTTATGTTTTTAGATGGGAGGTCCTTGAGCGATTGTATTTAGTTCTTGTGGATATTATTACTTGGGTATGTACAGTAGACCTATAAGATGAGTTATATACCAGCATCGATTATTATCATCATTTCCTGAATCTATCCCTGCATTGTTTGTGCCAAGTGGATAAACGAATAATTCTCGCCTTCGGCAATCAATCTCCAAGTAGCGAATAAATGTCCGTCGTATATACGATAAGAAATATCATCCTCCTCCGAGTTGATATCGTGCTTAGACGTCACGGCCCCATACTCTGCATCTTGGCAACTCCAACGTCCGGAGAAACGTGGGGAGCCGCTTGACTTGTCCATCCTTAGCTAGCCTTGGCCGGGCAATTTGCAGCGCTGATCCTCCGGCCTTTTTAGTCCCCCCCCACCTGTTTATGCAGTGCAGCCGTTGAGAATTACATAGAAAGTTTAACGGCGCTACGCCACCCGCTGTCAGGTTGCGATAGTCGTCAAGTCTTGGCATCGGGAGGTTGTGGGATATTGTTTTTAAAGGGTAGGATTGGTGGTTTTTGCTACGAGTCAAGCAGTGAGGCTTTGGAGGATCAATCCACCAATTGGTGGTTAAGTTTATTCGTAACGCGCGGCTGTGGATAGCTGCCCCTTGTAATTTCATCGAGACTATTGAAGGATGAAGTCTATTTCTTCAGAGTGGTCCCAACGACGAGCTACGCACGGCAGAAAATACTGCTGTAATAATGCTCGGCGCCATTTCGAACGGTTCACCTAAGCCACTGTAAAAGGAGAGATATACATCATTGAAGACAACCTTTGAATCGATCATATATACTAGTTGCCCTGCCACCCTATGTGGTTCATGGTTCTATCCAAGGTGTAGGGGAGGATTCCGCCACATGAGAAGTGTCTTGCGGATTTCCCTAGATGTGTTTTGATAACGTCTTATCAAGTTGATGATCTCTTCGTTTCCCTTCTCCTCGGCCATTGACAAGAGCGTGTGCGGTCTGGGATCCGTATAAGATATATCAGTGAAGGCGCCATAGTCAAGTAGCAACTGGACGAGATGAACTTTCTTGTCATGGGTTGCAATCCATAGCGGCGTCCGCCCACGCCCATCAGGTTGGTTGACATTGGCTCCTCTCTCGAGAAGGCATTTGACGTTGTATATTCTCGAACGCTCAACAGCCAGATGTAATGGTGTCACATCGCCGTCACTTTTCGAGTGAATATCAAATCCTAGATGGAGAAGCTCCTCAATCATGTCAGCGTTATTCGGCCCCATAGAGGCGTAGTGAAGCAGATTTTGGTTCCTTAAATCTTTCTTGTCGTAATTGACGCCATTTTCCATCAGTAGTCGTGCGACATCCTTTTGCCCATGCTGCACAGCCAATGCGAGCGGCTTCGCATCATGCATTTCTGTGGATTGCTGATCCATCATTCGATTGATAAGAAGCTTAACCACCTCGATATTTCCTGTCTTGACCGCAAGAAGAAAGGTATTATCCTTGATATTATCCACTGCATTCATATCGACTCCTTCGTTGATAAGAATGGTAACCACTGTTTCCTTTCCAGTCATTGACGCTAGATGTAAGGCAGTTCTGCCACGACGGTCTTTGGCTTCCTTGTCAACTCTTAACTTGATCAGGAGCTTCACTACCGAGTCGCTCCCATACATGGCTGCTAGGTGTAGAACAGTCCAGCCCCAACGATCTCGTAGGTCTGGCCTTGCTTTGTCCCATAAATACTCTACCATTGTAACATGCCCATGGACTGCAGTCATATGAAGTGGAGAGCGACCTGCCAAGTTCCAGATGTCGACCGTTGCTCCAGCCTCAATTAATAATCTGGCCTTGTCTACATTGCCTCTCATCGCTGCGTAGTGCAGAGGAGTCGCTCCATCTCGCGCTGATATATTTAGTTCTGCGCCGCGATCGATGAGATATTGGATTACCGCCCATGGCTTTGTGGTGAGGCAAATGTAATGAAGTGCAGTTAAACCAAAAAGGTCCCGAGAATTGATGTCATGATGGCTGCCGTTCAACATGCTAATGGCTGCCCGGGACTTGCTCATTACACTATAATGAATTGGTGCCCGCTCCAGTATGTCTCTTGGATCGCGGCGTGCGTCTTTAGCCTTTTTTTTTTTTAACAGTCTGAGGGCCGGTGTGTTGCCATAATCATCAAAAAATCTGCTGCTGTAAATGTCCACATGTCCCTGCTTTCTCCTGAGGAACCGTATCAATCCTGGGTCGGCACTCTCAAGCTCTCGTCGAACTCTTCTTAACAATGTTTCCAGATGTCTGATATCAATGTTGTAATAATTTTCAAAGTTACGTTCCATCGTAATACGGTGCACCAAATGTATCAAGCGCTGGTATTCCACAAGGTTTGCTGTTGCCTTTAACACAATGTTTCCACGACTTGAAAATGTTCCGTTTGCTAGTCGGAAAAGCCAAATCAAATTGTTGCCAGCCTCTTTCCACTTCTTTGAACGCTCGTTGCGTCTGGAACGCTGTAGTGCCAAATTAACCACTGCATCGACCTTGGGAAGTCTTTTTTCTCGGCTGAGTGGAGTGACGATGCTGAGGTAAATTTGATCCAGGCTCCCAAGTCCAGTATTGTGGATATTCTGGATCATCTTGGATAGGTGATTGTTCCGTAGTGTAAAGATCTTCCAGCTAGCATCCTCTGCGTCGCTTTTAGATTGAATCTCCTCGGCGCTTCCAGGAATAGGAGCGCTCATCGTCTTAGCCATGGCTCGTGTAAATGATGAGAAAAGGTCCATGGCGTAAAGTGCTTTCAACGATTGATAAGACTCATTTCCCAATATATCAACAATTTTGGTACCGATTTCACTGCTGTCGCTTTGGCTTTCCGCCTCGCCTTCACTTATATCATAGTCTTCGGACCTCTCGCCACTTTCATCGTCGGCGATATTCATCTCATGTTTGCCATTATTGTCATTCACCGGAATCTCCTCATCATCGTCACTGGAGGTCTCAGATATATCATCTTCATCACCACCATCGTCGAATCCACTGCTTTCGGGGTCAAGATAATGTAGTTGATGTGGATGTTTCTCAGAGTCGTCCTCTTGCCAATTGTAACCAACAACTCGATGATTACCCATCTCAAGCGCCATGCGTAGCGATTCAACTTGGTTTTTTTGAATCTGGAATACATTGAGAAGGTCTCTGGGAACCCACCAGAGAAGATCTCGGACTAGGCTTGGGGTGTGCCTACCGAGAAGCCGGAGACTTTTCTTTGCAATGGTACCCTTTGATCGTAGCCAATCATCTTGCCCTTTCGGTTTCTGCTGTTTGATTCCATTGGGAGTGTTGGACAGGGTGCCCTCATCTTGTGGGGACTCTTCCTCCTTGACTGACGATAACCACAGCGAAAGTATGGCTTCTATCAAGTACGCGTCCACCTTCCAACCTGCAACATGTCTTGATAGTGGAATGGAAATTGTTTGCTCCTTTAGCCCAGAATAGCGGGTTTCGAGGTCCCAAGTCAGGTTCTGTGGGTTCTCCGGAATACAGATACTCATAGCGTCCAATGTACACTCAATGGCTCTTGTTAGAGAGACTGCCTCCGCTGAAGCAGGTCCTCTCCAGCCGGCCAATTGAGCAAGGCGTTTTCGTGCATCCAACAATGCCTGTGCATCGAAGACACTTCCATCACTAGGTCCCGGAGTAGACACTTGACTTGACTCAGAAAAATTTAACGACGAACTTCCACCAGTAACAATCCTCCATTCGTTTCTGGGAGTCTTCGCACCTCCTGGTAACTGAGTGTTGACGGAGCCATTATCATTGCCTTGTCCGCCACTCCACGCCTCCGTCATGATTCCGCCTAGAGTCCTTGTAAACAAGTCGAGCTCGAATCCAGACGGTAAAGGCTCGCATTCGGGTGATGTTGCAAGTCCACGACGCACCCACGCTTTAACACATACCATCGTCAGTACCGCGCCTAACTGAGCTATCGAGGCCGACCAGTGCATCCCACGAAGACCAACAAACTGCAGTACGAAACCACACAGTGTAATTCCCGTACCAGTTATCGTAACTACATTCAAGAATGTAGAAGGATCATTATCGCTAGGCGCGGTAGAGCTAGTGTGGGTAGTCGTAGACCTGTCTTTGCCGTGTCTGTTGGATCTTCTTGAAGTTGTAATGGTCTGCTGGTCATTCTTGGCATAGACCATGTAAGAGTTGAAAACTTGATCACTGACGGTTTTGGTCTGCTGCAGCCAGACCATTCGAGCCTTCCACCCGGCAACTGCCCCATACCTTCTTTCGTCGGTACTGCTTTCCACGACATGGCCACATAGCAACATCCCAACAACTAATAAAAGCGTGCCGATCGTAGTGCAGGGATACGCATAGGATTCAATCGGCTTGTCGTCTTTCCGGAACTTCAAAGCAGGGTGATATGTTGCAAACCCAGAGTATGCGAGAACTCCAAGCTGAAGAATAGTCCCAAAGGCTGCAAATAGCCAAAGTTCCCATTTGTTTGCTGAGGGATGACAGTTCAAAATAATGTTCGGCGAGTCACCAGATGTGTCTCGTATAATACAGATCTTTTGGAGTCTTGTCTTTTTGGTTGACGTTGAGTGAGGATCAGTCGTGGGGCAGCGATTCGGAGTTGGGGTCCCTTGCTCTTCATCACCCTCTGACGTTGAAGTTGTTTTGGGTATTTCACCACCATCTATCGAGTAACGTGTTAGCAAAGAGTCCAAGGCAATTTAGAGTAAGATAAATATGTTTGCCACTTACTAAGGTCCTTGACATATCCCTCTGTGATTGCCTCTTCCAGCTCCAGCACCTCTATCGTTGGGACTGGCTGGTTGTCAGATTGTCCCGCGTCAGCAAACTGTAGTAGGCATATGAACTCTACCACTGGGGCTAAGCCCATGCATCTAACCACCTCTTGGCCATTCCAAACCTCGCAAACTTCCTTCGAAGTTGATGACATTAACTCGACTTCAGAGACTGCCAGATTCTCTCTGGCTCTTCCTATAACAGCCTTGAGCCAAGAAGGGCCGCCTACACGGATGGAAGCGACGATAGCAGTAATGATTCCAATCGGCGCCATGGCCAAGATGATATTATCAGCCCATCCCATAGACTGGCTCATGAATTGCATAGTCACTCGTTCTCCAAAGAGCGCCAATAGTCTGTGTTGTATTAGGAAGAGTGCATCCTGTAGATAGTACGACTTACGGCGCCAGGTCAGAGAACAGATTATTGGAAAAGTCGTCTCCATCATCAGCCGCCCGGGACCCCATCGCCAGTGTGCTAATAAGAATCCATCCAATAATTCGTGACGTCGAGCCAGTCATGATGGTAGATGTCGAAATAGAAATAACAAATGCCGATTTTGTTGGAGCTGCTCAGTAGATTTCCCTCCAGACTCATGACTCAGAAAATGATACGTAAAAGGAAGAGGAAGAGGAAGAGGGAATAAGCTTACATTGAGAGTGATCGATGAGACTATTAAAAGAAATGCCTCTAGAATCAGACAGGGGTTTGTGGGCTGCCTGATCTGCAACCATTCTCCTCCTTATTGGTTAGGTAGCTGAGGACGAAATTAATAATGTCTGCCACCTTTCAGGTAGCTATGTGAAATGATGCATTTGTACGGAGTACGCATTGTTGTATTATCTTTATCTATATATTAGAATAATTATCTTGTAACCCCTTTGGACTGTAGTATTACATAAGTATCGTGATTCATGGATGTCACTGGCTATATATATGCAACCCATACCTTGTCGGAATCCACTTGTTGGTTGCACAGAAGCAAGTACACAAAGGCAGAGGTGGCGGAGGATTTGACCAATGCAATCAAGAACAGCACAAGCTGAACTGTATAAGATATGTGGGTAAGACCACGCGTAGCGACATATGTGGTGGCTGAACTGTCTTGTTCTCTTCGCTATGCAACGCATCGTCTCAGCCTGAAGACACACTCGAGCACCCATAATGCAGTTTCTCTCCTAACGCTGAAAGGAGAATATCATGAATAAGTGGTGCTTTCAATTTATGTTCTCGACACCCTCAATGCAGCCTAACCTTATTTCTCACCAGCGATCTCCTTGATAATCTCAACTGCCCTCTTGAACTTCTTCTTATCTTGATCCTGCGCCTGTACAAAGCTTTGGCCACCACTGCAGCCTTGAGGCCCACCATTCCACCATTCCAGGTCATCGCTTTGCCAAGCGATGCTTGTGTCCAGGCCGTAGATATCCTCACTACCGGGAGGTTGCTCCGTAGGCACTTCCTTTAAAATACCATGCAGCTCATCGATGACAGCCTCATGGTCCGCGATCGCTACCGTGTTTGAAGCTGGCGGTGCTAAATTTGGGGTACCATCCTCGCGTTTTGCAATTGCTATTCTTAAATTGTTATTACTGGCGTCTATCATAATGATCAGATCTGGTGTGGGTGGTGCAAAGCCTCCGGTGATTCCTAGTTAATGCAATTAGCTTTGTAGGATCAACTCTACATAAATGATACTTACCCCTCTGGAGACGCATGCTAAACTCGGAGGGCGCCATGTTGACAAGTATGGGTATGTAGATAGATGGTTTTTAGTTGATAGCTTATTTTTGAAGAGAGAGGCAGATGCTTGAGTGTTTATAAACCAACAACATAATCTGCACGAAAAGCGGAGATAGCACGTCATTTGACTTTAATTGTATGTATTGCAGGGTGGCTTCTGATACTAAGGCTAATTCAGTTTAGGTTCCAACGCTATCTTTCTTGTGTCTCTGGGATACGAGGTGATCCCCAAGGAAGTTGCCGAGCTAAACTATATTTCCGAAGACATGCCTTCAGCTTAATACTAAAGTAGAAATAATCAACAGCACAACGTAGCGCTGAGCTACTTTTTATAAGACATTGAGACTGAAGGTCTCTGATGTCAGCTTACACCGACTTTTGATAAGCACACATGTCTTAGATGGAGTCTATTTCGTCAACCATCGGATCCATCATACCTATACTACGATTCGAATATAGCCATCCATGCTAAGCTACCTAGGTATATAGTACCAAATTGCTATGCACTTCTGCGGGACCTTCCCTCAGAGTACTTTAATGGCACTCTGTACTACTGCTTTAATGAAATCCAGGTTGCCCTTCATAAAGCGCGTCCTTGGTCTATATTTGCTGATTTGTTAGAGAACATTCCTCTACATGACATACTGGCTACCAAGACAGTTAAGAACTGTACAACAGCAACAAACTAGCGAGAAAGACAACAGTGGCCTAAATTGGTAGAAGATGGTATGCCAATCATACACTCAACACTGTTAGTATCGGGAACGTCTGTTCATATTGAAAGTCGAAAGGAAGAATTAGATTATTGGAAACATGTAGCCTTTATCTTATTCTTTATATGCACCGGCATCACTGTCAAGCAAATAAAGATGGATAAATGGATTAAGCATTCCGCATTCCGCAGGGTCGTTTCATATATGGTCTGGACAAAACAGTAACAAGTGATATATAGGGCCAAGACTTTATCACTCTGGCTAACACAATCAGAATGCGGAATATGCAACAGCAGAGATCGTGGGAGCAGGATGCAGGAGGAAATAATACTAATTGCTCTGTTGAAAGAGGAAATTTAAAGTGTTTACAGGGTAGAAGTCCCATGTCAGATTATGGGTCTCCAGCAATTCCCTTGGGTACCCAGTTGGTCAGGATACGGATTCGCGTTACAGGTTTGTTTCAACACAACGCATGTGGATATATATCAATGTTACTAGCTTCACAATAGACTTGGGTACTCCGTAATGCCAGGGCTTTTGCCCTTTAGGACTAAGAAACTTATGGAACCGAATTCAGCGGAGGTCAATTCTGTAGACTTATTGAGATATTTCCCCCATCTACAATAGCATGCAATCTTTCTACAAATATATTATTAGCCAATACATATCTTTATACACCTGCAGCTATGGGCTATCACACAGTCAACTTCGTTCCAACCCTTCGTCATGCCACCTACCCGGCCATTGACGAGACGAACCCTGAACTGTCAGCAGATGGCAAAGTAGTCTTCATTACAGGCGGTGGTTCGGGTATCGGGCGCCAAATAGCCAAATCCTTCCTGACTGCTGGGGCCAAAGGCATATTCCTTGCTGGACGAACTGAATCGACATTACACGAGACAGTCAGCGAGTTGAAGAGTTTGTCAGCGTCTACCGACAACAAAACGACCTTTCACTACGCCACGGCTGATGTTACAGATGCAGATACCGTTGAGGCCGCTTTCAAACAGGCCACTCAAGTATTTGGTCACGTCGACATATTGATCCAGAATTCTGGCTATCTCGATGATCATCGTTCTGTATCAGACTCCGACCTCGATGACTACTGGAAGACTTTTGAAGTTAATGTCAAGGGAGGTCTCATTGTCGTCAAGGAATTCCTGAAGCAGAGCAGAGCTGGCGACACTATTATCAACATGAGCTCTGGAGCTGGACATCTCCCCTACCTCCCAGGATACTCAGCCTATTCGGGATCCAAGCTTGCTTTTGCCAAGATTATGGAATATGTCCAACATGAACATCCTGATCTGCGAGTCTTCAGTATTCAGCCTGGAGCTGTTGAGACTGCGATGCAAGCCAAAAGTGGCATTCCTGCTGTTGATGATATTAGTATGTTTCTTACCTTTGCGGATTCGGGGCTACTTAAAGCTAACCTTCTTTCCAGGCCTTCCAGCATCGTACTGCGTGTGGTTAGCTGGTTCTAGGGATGCAGATAACCTGAAGGGCAGATTTCTATGGACAAATTGGGATGTCGATGAACTTAAGGACCGTATTGATGAGATTAAAGAGAAGAATCTTTTGATTCATGGGCTGAATGGCTGGTAAATTCCACTGTAGCTCCATGATGCTATTATGGAGTTATTATCGCTTATTAGCCCTGCTGGAACATTCAAGTGGATTAAGCAGGTAAATAGATAGGCACTTTTATGCCTTGGTATTAATATCCTATCTCGCTTCTTAGTAAGATGTATTCCCTATTAATATAATACTATAAATCTAGTTTATTTTAATACCTTATGTTATTACTAAACATACAGCTACCCGAATCTATCCAGGAATGCTAATAGGTGCTTGGTTGAAACTATTCCTAATACCGTAGCTGTGTCCTCCTGAGTAACAACCAAATAGCTTACGCCCAACTTTCCAAAGAGCTCTACTGCATACTCTAGAGGCGCCTTTGACGAGATAGTTATTGGACTCCTGTCAATAGCCTGAGCTAGGCTGCCTTGTAAAACATGTACCTCAGAAGGCTCTGGAATGCCATCTCTTTTCTCCATCGACTGCAGTACATTGTCCAACTTGTACTGGGAGACATATCCGCGACAGATCCCAGATTCGTGGACAAATAAAAGTCCCGAGTCAGTACAGCCTTGGTTCTGAATTTTGGACAGTTTATTTCGAAGGACTGAAGTGGCAACTTGATGGTTGGGTCCAACAGATACAATCGCGTCGTCGACGGTATCCTTTGCAGGAAGAAGAACGTCTACCGTCGCGCTGCCATTATCGTCTCGAAACTCTCTGACTTTCTTGATAGCAGCCTCAGCGTCCAAGAACGGGTGTCCCTGCAAATGCTGAGCCAGGTCGTAAACTCCATCAGCGCTGATAGCATCAGCTACCCACTTGGCAGTAAGGATGGCAATCATGAAGGGGGGAATGAAATTGACCTCGCCTGTAAGTTCAAACATGATTACAGCCAAACTAACAGTCATTCTGCTAACGCCAGCTAGAAACGCTGCCGACCCGACCATAGCAAAGACACCCGGTGAGATGTCAGGAACGAGCTGGCCGATGGTGCGACCGAACAGGGCACCAGCGTCCATAGCGGGGATGATAATACCCGATGGAACCTTGCAGCCAAAAGTGATGGTTGTTAGGAGGAGTTTGACGAATGTGCCAGAAATGAGCCACGCGTAGTATGTTCCTTTTCCACTAAGCTTGGCTTCCTGTTGGCAGATCCAGTCCTCTTGGATGTCATTGCAATCAACAAGTAGTCGCTGCATGACAATATCTCCAGTTTCTCTGATCAAGACGTTGGGGAACTGAAGCACTGCGGTGACTAGTGTAACAAGCGCCAGCTCAAAGACAGGCCAGTTCTTGATGATAGATATCTTGCGGAATGACTTGGCCCACAGGAAGTTGGCTCGACAGAAAACACCACCAAATACCCCACCGCAGATCCCGAGGACAACAAAGACGAGATAGTGAAGAGCATCGTAGTTTATGCCGTAATTCGTCTCGAAGAGAACAAGCTTTCCTGTTCCGGTAGGGTTCAGTTCTTTCAGGGCCGCCGCGGCTACAACCGAGCAAAGGCAACTTCGCCAAAGAACTCGACGAGGGAAATGGGTGCTGATCTCCTCGTAGCTGAACAGAACGCCGCCAATCGGAGCTCCAAATGCAACAGACAATCCAGCTGAACAAGCGACGCTGAGCATCTCCCTCAGCTTCCGCTGATTGTTGGCGTACTTTGGAAAGCAAATGGTGACGAGGTATCCAACGCAAGCCGATATGTGTACGAACGGTCCTTCTTTTCCTAGACACATGCCGGTTGCGACTGCGAAGGTGGCTCCAACAGCTTTGACGACGAGGACTTTGAGGTCGAACAGGTGAGGGATAGAAAAGCCCGAGAGGACTGTTTTGATCTCGGGTATACCACTTCCTGCAGCCATATACATGGTCTTCCCACCAGATTCTGGAGCATGTTTTGCATTCCTCTTGGACTGTTCGTCCTCAGGAGCAACAGACTTCAATTTTGACTTTGTAGTCATAGTGACGCTCCCAGCAATAATCCCAAACGCCAACGACATAGTCACGTAGACGGCGTATGCAGAAATATAGCTCTCCGTCCATGGTTTCCAGGCCTGGCAGGATTCTTCAAAAGAGCAGCATGACCGACGGTTAAGAAAGACGTTTCTGGTACAATATCCGTCTTTCCAATCCGCCGCTGTCTCAACACTAATGTCCACAACAGCCGCGACGCATGCCGTGAGAAGGCCAATGGCAAATGCTGCTACCCATCCCTGCGAGGCGTCCCAAATTTCAGAAACACGATGACGGATTCCGCGGCGAGTGTGTAGAGTGGAAAGGTCGTGGCTTTGGTTATCTTTTATGAGATCTTGGAGCCAGTCGATGGTATGATAATCATTGTAAGGAATGCTCTCCCGGGTGTCAGGCAACATCAGTGGAATGGAATGCTGGTGAGAGTCCATCAAAGGTGTAGTCTCACAAGGATCATTCCCTTTTCCATTCTCTGGTTCTGAAGCCATTTTGTTCTACGAGTAAAAAATTATAATCAAATGCAAGGAAAGTGCCTGAAGGCATTAATAAAAATCCAGCGATGCGTAGATTCAAGGCAAAAGCATCGATGTTGTCGATCCTTCCGAGTCATGGTAAGCGAGAAGAACATGTGACGTTGAAATATGATATCTCCGGTGCGCGTGAGAAAGAAAGAGGCAGTGGGCCGCTGATCAACTAATCCTTGATTAAGTCCAAGGGAATGGAGGTTGCAACGTCTGAAGTCCTTATGTTTATTTCTTGAATGGGTATAGCTATACAAAAAGGAATGGTTCTAACCCTGTAGATCGAACAAGTATTCCCTCAGATCGTATAGTTATTTGCTACTAGTATAGTTACTGTTAATAAGCTAAACAAGTTATTAATTAGTCCTTATTTAAGTAAGAACAATAGTTTAATTAAAGAATTACTTGTTGGTATAAGCCTTTGCTCCGCGGAGATATATATGCCTGGTTTAGGCGTGACACTTTCTGTGAGGGGGAGTTAGTCACGCTTACTTTACAAGATACATCACATGGCGACGATCTACCCTACTAAAGCGACCATTTTCGTTATCACTAATCTTTTCTTCGACATCTTTTTGTATTCCTTGATAGACCAGCTCATCTGAAAGGAAAAACGAAAAATAAATTAACTAAAACCTGTGTTTTCCTACCCTATTGTCTTTGTGTCAGCAAATATAGCACCATGATTGGTCAAGCATTTTTCAAGTGGATCCAGCGCTCCGTTGCTTGGAATAGCGTGCCTATCCCCTCAGTTAGTAGGAATAAACAAAAATATTAAAATCCGCTTATATATGCTCGTTTTGGTGAAGGTAGCTTGACTTGAGACTTGTAATCCGCAATTATGTATTTCCGCTACACTTATCTCCAGGTGAGAGATTAGCCCCTGCTACACTTCCAGCAGGCAGGTTCAAATGCTCCGGGTGGCTTTGATCCGGAAGAACATACCAGCCAATCAATTTGCAGCGAGCATTTCCACATCAATTCGACCAGTCTAGAATCCAGAACCATGGACTCACTATGACTTATGGCACCCTTCTGGAATAAACAAAAACAGTCAAGCCAGAGACGATTACATCCTGACCAACCACCTGTTTCCAATTCCTGCATCAAAGGCGTACAAGCCGCTGTTTTTCGGACAGTCTCTTATTGAACCCTTGCATTGCATGTATGTTGACGTTCTAGACTACCGGGCGAAAAGAGCACCGAGCCGTAACCAAGACGGCAGGTTCCGTTCTTATTATTAGACATTGACAGGAGTGAGTTCTTGTCATGCAACCAAGACTGTAAGATGCAATACTAAATAGGCTCACCATCCTCTTTCCTGAGACAATATCAAAAGTGTCAACTTATTTCCCCTCCTATAGATGTACATCTTCATCATATTACCACTACTGAAACGAAACAAAGGCTATTCACAATCTGAAGCTTGAAGATATAGTCTGTTGGATTATTTTAAAAAAGAATGTCAAAAAACCAAGCCCCACGCAAGAAGCCAAAAATGGGTCTCCGCTCTTCAACAACACGAAAAGTCGCCGTACATGCTTATGAGTGTGAAAACAATTTAGACTCAGAGTCTTCGCAATCTTCCAACACACGCACGAAAACTAAACCCCCCTCATCAAATCTACACAAGAGAAAACGGAAAGCTAGGATCAGCTCTACCGTCCACCAAACGACATTGACTCGCAGAATTCATTCTTGTCTCCAAGATCACCCCGTTCTTCCATTTACGGAAGAGAACAATGTCGCCTCGACAACACCTGGTGAAATACAAGCACCAAGTCCGGAACTGATAGACAGAAGAGGACAAGACAGTACAGAATTCAAGTTGGATGACGAGACCGTGCGTAAGATACGTCGGGACTTGGTCCAGCTGGGCATAGAACTGCGCGAGAATGCCCGCAAGCAGATTCGCTGCATTGATCAAGTGGAAGATATTGATTGACAAAGGCCATACATTTTCAAGTGGGGGCTAGGTTTCACGTGCTGCCTTGTAGATATTTGACCGACTTTCATGATCTGTCGATTGGTACCTCAGCTACTATATATGGTATGCCCAAACTGGCCTCGACCGATGATGGTGCTTCTCCATTGAAGTAACCAGCTTTGCTGCCTGAATGGGCGGGATTGTTGACGACGAGTAGGTCTCCCTGAAGATGAGGTTTCCATCATAAATCATACCTAGGGATAGGGTTTCCATCATAAATCATACTTTTGAGCATTATGACTCCAATGCCCTGATCAGTGCCTCAATCGTGGAGACACCTTGGCAACAGGCACAGGCTATACTCATCGATGGAAGAGACCCCGTGGACCCAGTCGGAGACAACGGCATGTTGAGAGTTCAAGCGACAGTCAAGCCACGAGGCCACTACAGTCCAAACACCCAGAGTATTGTCACGTGCCGTAGGCAGATTGATTTTCAGCTATAACATATAACAGCATTCCGCTGTGGAACTCACGAGCATGCAATCATCCTAAATGTCTGAAGAACTCTCAGACATCAGTGCACCTGAACTATCTTTTTCCAAGCTGGATGCCCCGGCTAGCTATAGCAGTGTCTGCCTTATGGGATAGCGTCGTAGGGTCAGGAGCCTCTCTATATGTCATTGTACGGCGCGTGGTGCCAGAGCACTCGGAATTCTTCAGGGCTATCAATTGCAACGTCTCCGGAATCCAGTGGCTGTTTTCGAACCACATGTTTCTCCCCTCTGACATCAATGAGGATGGAGTCTACTTGTTAACGGTAAGGCTAAATGAGAGCCAATACACAATTAAGGCGATAGTCTGACCAATATGACAATATATATATTGAAGTTTATCCTCCCTATTAATAGTAAGATATTAACTATTTAGTAACATCTCTTTTAAAAGGCGTAGCAATGATTATAGAGTCCTGTAGGGGCCAGCTATACGTAAGAATTTGTGAAATCTCAAATCCAGCAGCTTCCAAAAGCTTATACCACTGGTCTCTTGTCCTCTTCTTTCCTGCGATAGATGCCATCATGATAAAGTCCAACTGGCAGGCTTGCGTACATGCGCCCTCATCAGGAATAATGAGGTCGTCGATAACTAGGAGAGACTCTGTACCCATTGCGGCAGCTACATTTTTAAGCGCCGCGATGCTAGCGCTGTCAGTCAGTCCATGCAAGACATTGCGTGTGTAGTAGAACTTGGCATCTATCCACAGATTAGTATACCATGATCGAGTAAATCGTTGCCATAGATGGCCAACTTACTCTTGATTGGCTGTGGCTCCTCAAAGTTGTATGGCATAGCTTCAATGCCATGAGGCATCGGCTTCGGAATTCGCTCAACCGTAATTGGCATGTCTTGCAAAACCACACGCCCAGGGATATCCGGGTATTTACCCCGTAGCCGGATGCATTGGTGGCCCATGCCTCCACCGATATCGACAAATAGAACACGATCAGGATCCGAGGCCTGCCACCGCTTGATCTCGTCTTCCATAGGCAAGACAGACAGCCAGTCGCCCTCTGCCTGGTTAAGTTTCATGGCATCCTGCATAAAGCCCTGCAACTTTGGGTTGTGGACGAGATACTCATAGCACGAAAGATCTGTACCAAACGCCTTCTGAAAAATACCGTCGTGCATATTGTCGACGTCCTTGGATTTATTTTCGCAGAGGTAATCCGGTAAGGCCTGGTACGTTCGATTGTGGATGTCAAACCTGATTTGGTGCAATTAGTCGTAACTCACAGTAACATGGACAGTTGATACTTACAGAAGATGCGCGCCAGACTCCATGGCCTGGGCTGCCAAGTCTTGGGTTATCTTCTCTCCAGTGAATGTGTCCAACCCAGTCTGCTTCACCAACCCAGCCGAGGCCAGAAGTCGTAAAACGCGGCCTGAAACGACATGTTAGATTAACATGACACATGTGACAAAGGTGTGACAGTGAGAGAATAGAGAAACATACCGAGAAGGTTAGCGTTAGCATCAAGCTTTTCACCGAGATGGCTGCATGTCAATGGTTCCTGGCTCTCCACCAAGGCTTTGAACAGTCCTATATCCGCACCAAAACGGATACAAGCGAGCTGTAAGTGCTATACTACTGTTAATCTTGGTGGCTTCGTCATATCCAGGAAGGGCGCCTTACGGATCCAGATAGCCTGAGCATATGCTCATATGGAGTTTCCACATGGGATAGAGCATCAAGTAGAGACTTTTGGACTTTCGCACGGTCTGCAGCATTGAGAGAACTTCCAAGCGCCTTGACCTGCGCAAGCAGGTTGTCGATCTGCATAGTGGGGGCTTGCTGGGTCATGATGCGAGAGTGGTTCGTAGATTGAGATAAAGATGTAATGGAGATGTTGCGAAATGAAGGAAGAAAAGTTTACAGACACAAATAAATATACAAGTTATGGCAATGGATGGTTGGAAGACACGCAACGTCGATATTGCATAATAAGGATATCCCACATCTTGATGCAGGGCACCGAAGGCATATTTTGCTTGAAAGTGTACCAACCACTCAATAAAAGGATATCCCACCTGAAGATAAGGTTTCCATCGTAATACGAGATACCACGCTGTGTATGGTAACATTAAGTAAAATTAAGCTTTTTGGTGTGGGAGCTGCCAGCTACCCCTGCAGCTCGGTCAGACGGATGTACAAACGCCACACCCCCTCCCACGACTACCGAGACACAGGGAGGGTCCGGACCGTCCTATACTAGCTCTCAAATTCTATGCTCCGCGGCTTATCGCTTCAGGTTGCTAGTATCAAATAATCCTTGATCTCCTAGGGCTGCTGGCGTGAGCGGTGAAGTATGTAATGTGTTTAGCCTTTGCATTGATTCGTGGCTTTTTTATCATGCTATCGTGGTACGATACCACTTTGAAATACTCCTTCGCCTTGATGGAACGGCCCTTGCCGTTCTGTCCGGACCTCGCTGTTCTGTCCGGCTCCCTGTAGGAACTTTATTGTAGCCTTCAGAGTTTAATGTCAGGCCTTCCAGAAGACTTGGCAGCAGCCCAACAGCGATATCGGATATCGTTAGACCTTGTAGAATCTATTTACCATCTTTTGCTGTCTCTAACCTGCCTAATCCCTTTCACTAATCTTAGCTCGCCAAGCCACTACGTTACACCGACATAAAAGTTGTCGTTTGTTCCATTGCACAGTCCTGATTAACCGAAGAACTGCGCCAAAGATGTCTCAAAAACCGTTCAGGGTTATTATCGTGGGGGGCTCTGTCACAGGCCTCACATTAGCTCACAGCTTGCACAGAATTGGAGTCGATTATATAATTCTAGAGAAGCGAGCCAAGGTTGTACTACAGGAGGGAGCCTCAATTGGAATCCTGCCGAATGGTGCTCGAGTTCTGGATCAACTTGGGCTTTATGATACCATCGAGCAGTCCGCCGCCCCTCCTGAATCATCTCACATCCATTTCCCCGATGGTTTTCACTTTATCAGTCCTTACCCCAAGAGGATGCTCGAAAGGTTCATGCAAAGGCCCATCAATATCTTAATCGCATACTAATCCCTGTTATCACAGTTTCGGATACCCCATTGCCTTTTTAGAAAGGCGGAGACTGCTGGAAATCTTGTACAACACACTACCTGACAAGACCAGACTTAAGGTCAACAAAACAGTCTCCGACATTGAGCAATATCCAGAAGGGGGCAAATGCAACGCGCGGGTCCGAACCCTCGATGGAGATGTGTATGAGGGTGACCTCGTCGTCGGAGCTGATGGCGTGCATAGTCGAACTCGGAGAGAAATGTGGCGACTGTCCGGCTCTTCGTCGACGGGTGATGTCCCCGTTAGTGAAAGAAACAGTATGTTCCTTCCATTAAGACTGAAAATAGCCCAGCTGACAGCCTATTCCAGGTACGTCAGTGGAGTATTGCTGTGTTTTCGGAATCTCCCAGGGATTGTCTGGCCTAAGTGTTGGCCAGCAAGTTATGCGCATATACAATGGGCGAACACTGCTGGTGGTGCCGTCCAAAGACGAGCTGGTTTTCTGGTTTTTGTCACAGAAGCTTGACCGGAAATATGAGTACAGCAATGCCCCTCGCTTTACGTTGGAAGACGCCGCTGCTCAGTGCTTGCAAGTGGCGGATGCTCCCATAGCGGATGGGATCCAGTTCCAAGATATTTGGAAGATGCGACAGGCTTTCAACATGGTTTCTCTAGAAGAAAACCTTTTCAAGACCTGGTCCTTCGGCCCTATAGTCTGTATTGGAGACAGTATGCACAAGGTACGGTTTCCGCTACTGAGCTCTACGCTGTATACTGACTGGTAGCGTGCCCTAGATGACAATCAATTTTGGACAAGGCGCAAACTGTGCTATTGAAGACGTGGCTGTCTTATCCAATCTGATACATGCGCTCCTCTTGGAGAACAAGGGCATGAAGCCAACATCCCGGGACATTGAGGTTCTGTTGCGACGCTTCAACCGCATACACCTTTCGAGAGTATCCCATATTTTTAACATGTCTTGGCTCGTAGCACGAGTGCATGCACAGGATGGATGGCTCCGAAAGATAATAGGAAGGTACGTTATGCCATATTTCGGCGGACGCTTCAATAGTCGGCCCTTCACGATGATTGCAGATGCTGCAGCATTGGATTTTTTGCCATTGCCGAGATCTTCGTTTCCAGGCTGGAAAATGTACAAGAGCAAAGAAGGTGGCGTAGTCCGGAACGTATTTTTCCTGTTGGCGGCCACGGTGACAGTCGTATGGGTTTGCAGACAGTGGGCTTAATGGGCAGTCTTTGCAATGCAAGTTGACTTTTTGTTTCCTTTTTTTTTTAATATAATCTTGTAAATGACTCGCATCTACAGATAAACAAGATTACTCAACTATAATTGTTCCAATAAGCATTGCCATATACCACCTAGCCCACATACACCTAGGTTCATTGTGCTCACACCACAGAACCAGTACAGCTATTGTCGATTTACATCTTCTTCTTATGGGCTACAGCCGTTTGTCGTTCAAAGCGACGAACGTACCACAAGCAGATGCCATAGGAGCCATCCAATAGGAGAAAAATGCAGACGAACCAAATGTAGAGGGGAGAGCCCATGTACTCATGGTCTGCTCGCCAGTATTTGTACCGCAAAATATCCTGGGGGACAAGAACCAGCGATCCGAAAAACCGAGAAAACCTGACATGCAGATTGAGAAGTTAGACTTGGGTACTTTATTCAGCCATGATGGTAGGTGGTACTGTTAAACTTACCACAGGAAATATGATGCTCCTCTCGAGTGCCCTCGACACAGCAGTTGGCACAACCCCCCAACACTCAAAAGCAGCTGGCAACCATATGCACTCCAGGCCTGTGCTAGGGAGGGCCCGACCTGTGCAGCTAGCGCGACATGTCCAGACATGAAGCCAGAGACACAAATGATAAAGATCAAGGGGAGGTTGCGCAGCACCAATGGCGAATGCCCCCATTCTCTGTGGGCGTTTTTTACAGCCGTGTACATGACGCCGCAGTTCAACATCAGTCCAGAGAAGTGGACATACATCTCCAGATCGCTGCCAAACGGATAGATCAGAGCATAAGTCAGCTCCCAAGCGAAGTTGCAGCATAGCGCCATGAGCGCCATGGCGTATGTCTCATCCTTCAGCGACTTGTAGATCATACCGACGTAATTGGTTGTCCAGCCAATACCCATCAGTAACTTGCAGGTGTCGGCAATCCAGGCGACATCCTTATATTCAGGGGGTGCACGAGAAGGGTCGGCGACTTCCATGTTTGCGTAGTGATAGTACGAGGTATGATTCAGTAGTAGTGATAGTGCGAGGTGTGATTCAATAGAAGGTTCGAATACCCAACAAGGTATACAGTCACAGGAACTGGTAGATTCTGGGGAAAGATATAGTCAATCTAGCCTACAATGCTTGTCCATCCGCGGTCCACAGCGATAACGGCTCCGTTGACAACGTTCCATCCCGGTCCAGTGGCCAGGGACACACACAACTCGGCTATGTCTTTGACGTCGCACGGCAATGGCCGAACTCCAGAAAGGATCTCCCCCAGCTTTTGGCGCCCTTCCGGGTGGACTCCATTTTGGAACGCATCATTTAAATTAGTTCCACCAATTATTCCAAGCATTAACGCATTACACCGGATACCCTTGGTCCCGTAGAAGGCCGCGGTACTCTTGGTCAGACCGATCAAGCCGTGCTTGCTTGCCGTGTATGCCGACCCTGTTCAAGCTGGCGGTTAGATACTTTCAACGTCTGCATGGTAATGAGATGCTTGCCTGCGAGCCAGCCAGCCTTGGCTGAGCCGGAAGCGATGTTGATGATGGACCCGTTGGTATTCTCCTGTAGCAGCATTCCCTGCACTGCCAACTTGCTGAGCAAGAGCGGAGCTGTTAGATTCACCGCCAGGACTCTATCCCATAACTCCGGATCGACGTCGCCAACAGGCTCGAAGCGGTCCATGATGGCGGCATTATTGATTAGAATATCCAACTTGACAAACTTGCTGGAGATGTCATCGAATAGCTGTTGCACTTGACTCAGCTTGGTAATGTCAACAGTTTTGGTAAGCAGGGAACCCATTCCCTCTAGCTCGGCTGACGTCTGCTTGACTCGCTCTTCGTTAATGTCGCAAATGACGACATTACTGCCAGCCTTGAGAAAAGCAATAGCGATAGCTTTCCCCAGCCCGCCAGCCCCTCCTGTGATGAGGCAGGTTTTCCCGGATAGGGAAGGTAACTCGGTCTGGAGAACTGACATGGTGTGACTCGGATTGCAGGGTACAGTAGCAGAAGGGCATGTAACAGAAATACGTAGAAGAAGGATACTATAGTCTACACGTTCTCTACCCAAGGCCGTTCTAGTAGAGGCCATTTTATATCGTGTAGTATCGGTGTTACGAATGGCATTGTACATAGGTGGATATTACTGCCATGTGGACCCCATAGGGTGTCTTGGTGAAACACTCGCTCGAGTCTTCTTGGGGTTATGTGCATATCTTGGGCTGTGCGGCACTACTCCAGATAATATGTCGTGAAACGTGAGTTTTTAGTTAGATACGACCTCAGCAAGGATATCTGTCGGCAAGCAGATATGTCTCGGCAAAGCAGATATCTGTCGGTAACAGATATTTCTCGGCAAAGCAGATATCTGTCGGCAACAGATATGTCTCGGCAAACTGATATGGACCCAGGTACCTACGTCACCGATATCGGGGGCTTTCGTTTTTGGGTACTTTGGCCTGGTGGTCATGCGTGACAACATGACATCGACTGGTTGAGTAATGACAGGATATGTGGAAAGTAGTGGTATTCGTATTTGTCAGTGACACGAAGCATAACCACGGCGGAGGACCTGAAACTGGGGCCGGAGCCTTTTTTCCGTAAGCAATGATAATGAAGGTGGTGCCAAATATTGTTACTGTGGTCTGCAGAAAACTTATATGAGCCGACTCAAGCGCTTGAGATAATACGGGATACTTTCTCTGCTTCATCCTTCTTTCAATCACATTTTTTCTCTAACGCAGTGCGCCTTTGTCTGAAAAGGCAGTATCCCAAGTATCCAGCTATGGCAGCAAGAAGCAAGACCAAGTTCCTTGGTGAACTACTCATTCTATCCCGATTTCACAAATACAACCCTGTATTCACCACCTTCGCCGGAGGTACGTACATCCTATATCGAGATGTGCCCAGTGCTTATGGAGTATGAGGATAGCATGGTCTGCGTTGCTGGCTGGGGCTGCCCAACTTTCTAATCAAGATCGGACCATCTCAACTGCCTTTGTCTTTCAACAAACGGCATTATGTGTTCTGGCCGCGTATTTGTTTTGCGGCGCAGGCATGGTCTGGAACGACTGGATTGATCGCGACATTGATGCCAAGGTTGCCCGAACCAAGCATCGTCCCCTGGCCATGGGCTCGGTTACTACGACTGAGGCCATGGTGTGGATGACCTTGCAGGTCATCATGTCTTGGGGTGTGCTCCGCGTCATGCTTGATAACAAGGATGTGTAAGCTAGCTTATCCTCGCATCCCTGCTCACAGTTATCTAACACGGCCCGCCCCTCCCGCAGATTAAAACATTTGATACCGGTCATGGTGGCATCAGTGCTTTACCCTTTTGGGAAACGGTACCTGGCTAGAAAGCTCATGATTTATCCACAGTACATCCTGGCCTTCACCATTGCTTGGCCAGCTATTCCCGGTCGCGCCGCCATTTGTGGCCGCCACGAATCCTTCACTGAGACCACCCGCCAATGCCTTCCCCTCTGCATCATGGTGTTCTTCTGGACCATCTACCTGAACACGGCGTATAGCTACCAGGATGTGGTTGATGACCGCAAGCTCAAGGTGAATTCCTTCTACAACATTGCCGGAAATCATATCCATGTGTTGCTTGTGCTGCTTGTTAGTCCTATCATAGTGTGTCTATACACGTATCTCGCCGGATTCGAATCCACATGGCTCTGGATCAGTTGGATGGGAGTTTGGACTATAACTTTAATGATGCAGCTGGCCCAATTCGACCCGAAACAACCTGCCAGTGGGGGAACCCTGCATAAGAGTAACTTTATCCTTGGAGTCTGGACCATCCTTGCTTGTGCGGCCGAGGTATTTCTTACCTCGGCTTAACTGCTTTAATAAGATAAATATGGTATACCTACATAATCATTATATTATAACTTCTTAAATGTACTTTACTTAGTTAGTTTACATTTGGAGATAATATAGTAACCTCAAAAGGCCAAAAAAGGATATTCTTTAGAGAGCAATACGCCGAGTTTAATTACCAAACTCCACTACAGTAAGATTCTGCTCGCTACAACCTGTCTAGTGCACCAGTACCCCTCACCGCCGCTTCGGTTATGTTCCATAGATTACGGCCAGCAACAGCATCCCGGGCTCTCAGCGAAGGCACCTTGATCCTTCCTGGTCCATCTAGATAGCGACCTTTCCACTGCTCACTGTTCTCTTTAATTTCCTTGGCTGTTGCGGCAAAGAGACTAGTGTCCGCTCCCCTCTCTGGCGCAGTAAAGAGGAAACGAACCAATGGACGCACCATGAAAGGCATCACGTTCGCCGCTCCATCAGTCCTTACGGTGCCAGGGTTGAGAGAAAGAGAGATGATGTTGGCATCTTCTTCATCCATGCGGCGCTGCAGCTCTGATGCAAAGAGTACATTCGCCAATTTGGTTGTTCCATACCTCATTGCCTGGCCCAAGCATGAATTTTCCCATCCAGGGCTAGCACATGGATCATCTAGATCCTTTGGGCTAGTAAATTGGTTGGTGGGAGATGAGTAAGCTTCTCCGGAGGATGAAACCTGGGGAGATACGAGGACATCTTAGCAGCTGCTCTACCCTGTTACTTTCTGGAATAGCAGAGAACTTACAGTGATAACGCGGACATCGGATCTTTCTTGTGCAGCTGCAGCCTTGAGCAAGGGCAGCAAACCGTATGTCAGCGTCCAATGGCCAATGTGACTTTTATGACTATCAGTTTCTCATCCTTTATGGAAATCTCACTGGGTTGGTATACTTCACGGCCATTGTCATTTCAAATCCGTCGGCGGTCCTGGTGTAATCGTATGGATCAATTCCTGCATTGTTCACTGCGCACCATGTCAGTATAGTCGTGTAATCTGGTCTCTGCAGTGCAGGAGTTACCCAGGATGTCCAATCGCTGTTCTTTCGATTGAAGCTCAAGCGCTGCGTCAACCACTTGGGATTGGTTCGCCAAGTCCAAACGTAGCCAGACGACGTTCTCTTGGGGTATCAAGGGATTCTCCTCCAAAAGGCGCTTGATGGCAGCCTTTGCACGACTTTCTGATCGAGCCCCCAGATACACCTTGGCGCCCCTTGAAGCCAAGTGTTTGACTGTGTAATACCCTATACCGGCGCTGATCACAATTTTCTTAATTTGGATATGTCTCTTGGTTGGACGATATACTTACTTGCCCCCAGTCACGACGGCTACCTTGCCATCGAGCTTCGGTATCTGGGATTCATCCCATTCACCGGTTCCAAAGCCAGTGACGCTTCGCTTCAAGAACAAAATAGCCAAAGGCAAATACAAAAAGGACCCATAAAGCGAGTCCACCACACGAATACAGAGTCGCCGGACCCATAATGGAGACATGGTGAAATTTACTCAGTTGCTAAAAGTAATGATGGCCCAATAGCGAAAGATTGCTTTGCCGGACTGCCGGTATTTAAGACGCCGAATTAGGTATACCTGCTGATAAACATGATTCAACAATTATGTTTTGGTGATTAAACTCGAGTCAACAGTCGTAAAACATGGGACATGGGAGTTAGCGCTTGTAGGGGTTCTAACTTTGTAAAGTCTCTGCTCTGCATCCGACATCGGGACAACACCAGTATACATCATCATACGAGAACTGATTGAGAGACTGCAAGCCATACGAATATACTTTCGGCAGTTAAAGTGACAGCATGGCAAATACTTTCGGCAGTTAATGCAGCAATTAGAACACGCCATCTCCTCCAGGATGTAAGCCACTACTGAAAGCTTCCCACGTTACATCTTGCGGACTAGTAATTTAAGCATGGCGGTGTGATAAGGCCCTTGCTATAGATAAGCTTTAGATTCAAGCTTTTGGTCCTTGCAGATGCAAAGTCATCGTAGATGCATGGTCATCGCCGATGCAATGTCACGAACCCCTGTCCGGGCTAAATTTATGTCCGATATCCCGCATTATGGTTGCTTTAAGTTTAAGCCCTGTCGATAGGCGCACCATCAACCCCAAGCCTGGTCACAGAAACTCCATAACTGAATGGAACGGGGTGCACATGTGGGATAGTTGGTGGCATCATCTAGGGTTTGTAAAACAGGCAGGCGTCGCGTGGCAGGGATCTTGATTCGTAACAGGATCAAAACGCTGAAGGTCTTGAATCTCCACAGGAAGATGAGACCGTTTAGTTGACATATCTTGTATATTCTAATAGTGGTCTCTTATCGGGGTTTCTTCGAGAAACACATTCGCCCTTTGTGTACGTCATAGAAGTAACAATAACCATAAAGCACGAGTCGTCAACAATTAATTTGACTAAATTCCTGTTACCAATATCCGCATAATGGCTCAATCAGTACCCCCAGCTTCGTCGCCCGAACAGCTAACCGTAGGGCAAGTCGGAACTTCAGTGAACTCGGTACCTTATGCTCGCCATGAAGAAGTATGTCTGTCCTTTATCATAGAGCTCTTCACCGGAAATGACTGGAGTAACGTGCAAATTCTAACATGGCACAATTTCATAGATTATCCGCGCTCCACTTACCTATCTTCTTGATCTACCAGGTAAAGATGTTCGGAGCAAAATGATAGCGGCTTTCAACAAGTGGCTCCAAATACCTGAGGATAAGCTTAATGTTATCAAGCGCATTATCATGTTACTGCACAATGCATCACTCCTGTATGTACAAGTTTGTATTATTTGGTAGGCAGCACTAACTCCTATCCATAGGCTTGACGATATCCAAGACTCGTCAAAACTCCGCCGTGGGCTGCCGGTGTCGCATAGCATCTTCGGCATTGCTCAAACTATCAATGCTGCCAACTACGCCTTCTTTCTGGCCCAGCAAGAGCTTCCCAAGTTGGGAGATGCTCGCGCGTTTGAGATCTTCACTGAAGAACTGCTACATCTGCACCGAGGTCAGGGCATGGATATCTACTGGAGAGATGCCTCCATCTGCCCAACTGAGGAAGAGTATTTCACCATGGTCTCCAACAAAACTGGAGGACTCTTCAGGCTGGCTGTCAAACTGATGCAATTGGCGAGCGAGAGTGATAAGTAAGTAATTTAAAAGACAAAAAAAGCGACACGAGAGCAAGGGTTAACACTAGCAAACCTTCAACAGAGATTACGTTCCACTCGTCAACGTGCTGGGAGTCATTTTCCAAATTCGCGATGACTATCTAAACTTGCAGAGCGGCAATTACGCCAAGAACAAGGGATTTGGTGAAGACCTGACAGAGGGGAAGTTTTCCTTCCCCATCATCCACAGCATCCGCTCAAACCCGGCCAACATTCAGCTCTCCAGTATCCTGAAGCAGCGAACGACGGACATTGATGTCAAACTGTTTGCAGTTGGGTACATTGAGTCGACCGGCTCATTCGAGCATTGCCGGCGGAAGCTTGTCGAGCTGACAGCTGAGGCGAGAGCCATAATGGAAAATATGGCGGATGGTCGATCTGAAGATCTTGAGGTAATGAATCAACTTTTGGGCATGATTGGACTGGAGGGCTTTGATTAGCATAACTAGCGTCTGATATATTAGCTGTATTTGAGTCACGTTGCGCGCCTTATAAACCAGGTTGCCTTGTCAAGGAATTCCTTTGTAATAATTTGTTAAATTTAATAAATATAATAAATAACGTATTTGATAAGCGAGCATGACAGATAAGCGAATGTAATATAAATCCCTTAACCTTATACCTAACCATCTGATTAGTTAATTCTTAACTATTTATAATGCTATAGCCTTCAGATAAAGCTAGAGTTATTCTTACCCTTTAAGCCCTTTAAAATAACCTAAAATTAAATACCTAATATACTACTAAGATCTATTAAGTTAGGTAAATAAAGCTATATCGCCGCTAGTAAGGCATTTAATTAAGATATAATTCTATACCTAATTTATAGAAACTATCTAATTAAGAAGAGAATATAATAGTTTAATTTCTTCTTAACCTAGATTTATATAGATTCCCTTTACGACTATATTTTATAGAAGAAATAGCTAATTCCTTACTTGTAGACTGCAATATATTACCTATTAATATATATTAGGCATATAACTTTATTAAGTAATAACTAAAGCTAAAGATATATATATTTTAGAGATATAACTATTAGAGAGCTAAATATAAAGATCTAACTATTATTTATAGCTAGTTTCGGCTTATAGAGAATATAATTATAAAGTATAGTATCTAATTAGATAATATCTAGAACTTTAATGAGATCGGCTTTATAATAGGCCTTATGCAGTCCGGAATGGTTATTATAGCTACAGAGAGGTAAAGGAAACTAAAATTAATATAGCCTAGAAACTATAAATAGATTACTATAATTAAGGCAATTAATACTAAAGGTTAATTAATCCTACTGTTTATTATT
>NC_031952.1:8414661-8469069 GCF_000303195.2 Fusarium pseudograminearum CS3096 | reverse complement strand
TAAAAGCAATATATAAGGAGGTTTTAGAGGGGCTAGGCTTGCTCCTTTTAACCTAGATTATATTATCTTAAAGCTTAATATGCAGCTATAGACTCTAACCCCTTAGGCAGAGGTCACTAAACCTTCTTCTCCTTAGACTTTAAAGACCTTAATGATAGCTAATAAGGCCTAGTCTTAGAATAAATACCTTAAGAGTCGAATTAGAAGACATTAAAATAGCTCCCTAAAGTCAATTATTAAAGCTATCTAGTCTCTTACTAAAGCAGTAAAGAGAACTATATATAAGACTACCCTAATAAGAAATAAGATTTAAAACCTTTAGGAAGGAAATAAGAAGCTAAGTTGGCGCTAAAGGTTAAAAAGAATTAGACTATAGAAAGGAGACCTTATAACTATAGAGGAAGTATTATAAGTAATTAATTAGATAGATATTAATATGCAGGTAGTAGGCAAGTTATTAAAAAGTGGTGGTTAAGAAAGGTCAGTTAGACTAGGCATTTAGCGATATAGTATATGTAGTAAGACTAGGCATAATATAAGGACCTATTAGGTAGTTCTAGAGGCATCTAGAGAAGAGTATAGTAAGTAATTTTAATTAATTAGATAGTTTATTGTATTTTTATTATATATTATTTAGTAATAGTTAAGATTCTTATTATATTCGCTTATCTATTATGCTTACTTATTAAATACGTTATATACTTTCCTAATTAAGTTTATTTTTAATATTTTATATATTTTTCTCTACCCTATAGACTCTCTGTAAGGTATCTATAAAGGCTCTACTAATAAATATTTAAAGGCCCTTGCATTTAATACTATTCTGTGTAATAGACTAATACTGTAAGTTGGAAGGCCTGACTATCTTGCTAAGTGGACTCATCCTTTACAAGTGGGTAGTATAAGCTCAAGCCTCAGCCTCCCAATTACGAGTATTAATAATACAAAACACACTCCGCAGCAGGCTGACATACAAAGTCCCAGCAGGTCAGGTCATACATCGCGCCAGTGGTGGCTACTCCACGGCGCCAAAGCCTTGTATCCTAGCACAACAGATTACATGGAACTTTTTGCGCCCCCCACCTGCAGTATGCAACTCAAGTATTCTGCTAGCTTATCGAGAGGTTAAACGATGGAACCGTATGACTCTTGGATAAAGAGACACCCTGAGTAGACCTAGCTGTTGTTCTACGGACCCATCATTTGATGTTTTATCGACAGGGATGCCTGGAGCTAAACCCATTACCAGGTTGTTTGTTCATGAGGCCGCTGTCATTGCGAACCGAAATGATTAGAACGTGACATGGCGTCTTCGAGACCGGCAATCTCGGCATTCGCTTCATTTCTACTCGGAATTACCGATGCCCAGTTTACTCCAATCCATCAATTGATGGTACGATGAAACGTCAAAGGTGGCTGGTAGAGCGGCTTCCAGGCGCCAGAGTTTAATCCTAGGTTTCTAGTCTTGAGCAACAGCCTAAATCCTGTTCTCCAACATATACGGGAACAGAACCACAACTGCTGAGTGTCTTAATGAAGCGCCAAGAGTTGACCCTTCAATTTTTCTTCTTGGAATCTAACACCTTGTATCTGATTATCCCAACACTAAAGCATGGAGGACCTTCTTGATCAGGTTGTGGTCGAGCTACATCGCGCTCGATCATGGCTATCAGATCCGCTGGTATTCACGCAAGCAGCTGTGATCGGGGTAAGTCTACCTCACACTGGTACTGCCAAGACGCTAACATGTTTCAGTCCATCGTCTTCGTTTTTCTTTTAGGTCTCTACAATTACTTCCTGCATCCGATTGCACATATCAAAGGTCCCTTCCTCGCTGCCGTGACGCCGGTAAGACTATCCAGCTATATCCGTCTTTGCTTAGAAGAACCAGTCTTACTGACGCAGTAAACGATGCGGTAGATAAGCCTCATCAGGTCTGTAGCAGGCCATCGTCTAAATAATGACATCAAAGCCTTGCACCATAAATATGGTATGAATATACAGCAACAACCCTTACCATGAATGGTGCTGACTGAGCTCGGATACAGGTCATGTAGTGCGTATTGCTCCTAATGAGCTTTCTTTTTCATCTGAGAGGGCCCTGAGGGACATACACAACCCCGGCCCGGACAGCCACCATTTTACTAAGAGGGGTACCTCGGAAGATTTGATTCTGCGATTTGTTTTTGGTGCCAAGAACATCCTCCTTGTCGACGAGGGTGAGGATCACAAGAGGCTTAGAGGAGCACTTCAACCAGCATTTACAGCAAAGGCCATGAGGGATCAGCAGGACATAACCCATTACCATGTGCAAAAGACTGTTGAGAGACTGTTAGAAGCTGCGATGGACCCCTCACAGACAATCAGCCTTACAAAGGAGCTGAACAAGTTGGTGTGGGGTAATGTGGGAAACCTCGCGTTTGGAGAACCTGCGACACTGGAGCAACTTGGTATGAGATTTCTATCAAATTCATGGATATAGTGTCATGTGAGACTAATGAGTGACCTTCACCAGAACATCATGAAAAGGCGAAAGATTTGCATGCACAGATTGCTCCAATTCTTGAGTTTTTTCAATATCTCAACGGGAACCCAATTCTAGGGCTCGCAGCGAGGGGCTTAGTCGGAATATCTAGAAAGGTCTTTGGCCTATCTGGCAATATCCTGGGAAAAGACCAGCTCCGACGGTAAGTCAATAAGGCTAGTTTATGAGTGGCGGCAACTAACAATCGCAACAGGCATATAGCGTCTCAACAAGGACAAAAGAATTTCCTCACTGCCATCCTGGGGGCCAAGGAATCGTCAGGTCTCAGCTTTGATGAAATCCATAGCAACATGCTACTACTCTTGTAAGACATCAACCGGTTCTGTTCTTTGGTACCTTTGTTTGCTCACTGTATAATCACACAGAATGGGTGGCTACGACAGCAGCGCCGCGTCTCTGTCTGCCATCTTTTACTACCTTCTTCGGGAGCCGCAGCAATACAAGAGACTCCAGTCTGAGCTGCACCACGCTTACTCCTCAGTAAATGATATCACCTGCAATAGTCTCCTGTCACAGCCGATGCTCAACGCCTGTATCAATGAGAGCCTGCGTCTCGTGCCACCGTTCAATGGCCACGGTAGCCACCGCATCACCACGTCCGGGACCATGATTGACGGCGTCTGGGTCCCGGCCGGTACACTGATCAGTGCTGACTTTTATTCTCTCCACCGCGATCCCAGCTGCTGGGCCTTCCCGGATGAATATCGGCCTGAGCGCTGGCTCAAAGAGCATCAAGGGCCGGGCACGCCATTTGAGAAGGATGTCAGGACTGCGTGGCGGCCCTTTTCACTGGGACCTCGCGTCTGTGTTGGGCGTGAGATGGCGCTCCAGTCCATTCGGCTGGCTGTTGCCAAAATTGTCTACACATTTGACATGACACTGGCCAACCGCGACTTTGTGTGGGATAGGGACGCAGGTAGTCATTATATGTGGCATGATTTCGACATTGCCGTTACGGTTGCTAAGGCCTAACTTGACAGTAGCTGATAACCAGTTGGAGGTGCCCTATGGGGGATATAGGTAGAGAGCGGGTTGCAATTGACAAGAGTCTGGCCTTGTGCCAATATGTAAGACAAATTCATTGAGTGTTGAGTGGTTGGTACACATTCAAGCAAAATATGCCTGTAAGACAAATTCATATTTTTAAACCCTACTTTAGGACGTGGATAGTTCTTGTCAGCATCGTGCACCGCTTTCTTTGCAAATATCAAGGACGCAAATTAATTCAAGTTGCTTAGCAATAATGATTCTTCTAAAACTACCTAAATAATACAATCCCATCTGACCAAAACCTCTTTCAGAACTCATACCCATAACCAGAACCAATTCGGCCACCAATATTGAACCAGTCAGCAACTCGCAAAAGAAAGCTAGCCAGCCATCCATAATTGCCCAACCGTGCATAGTCGTGCAGTACGAACATGCGTTCCTTGTACTTGAGGCCTGGGACATGAGTTTCCAATTCCCTTGGATCGTCCATGTACCAGGTGAATTGCGTACCCATTGACCTTAACGGCTTGTTGAATACGTAGTTGATGAGGAAATAAGAAATAGAACCAGGCGCGTCAAATCGAATTTCCCCATTGACTCCGCTGTCACGGAAGTGGTTGATGATCCGCCTCAAGAGACCAGCGACTTCGTCGCGAGTGAGATAAGGCGTCAGACCTTCGAAGAGTACCAATACTGGTCTGTCCGTGGGAATGTTGTAGTCCCTCAACCAAGCATCATCGTGGATGTCCGGGTCAGTCAGCCGGTATTCTCCTCTTCCCGGAGCTGGGTCGTCCATGATTTGGCGCCTCAGTTTTATGACATCCTGCATGTCGGCGTCAATCCAGAGCCTGCCCTCGCCCTGCCACTTGAGGCGCAGACTTCTCGAATCCATACCGCAGGCGAGATGTATTATCGTAGCGGGACCTGGGTTTCTCTCCAAGAACTGCTCACAGCAGATATCTAGTACCCGGGCGCGTGTTGCTACTAAGCTCGTAAAGAAGCTGCTGTCTGACCGGTCCAAGGTGGTACGTGAGAAGTTGTAGCCCTGGTCGCGGATGCGGCTGACGACTTGGGCGGAATACTGATCGTTCAGCACTGGATTTGGAGACTCGGCATCTTTGGCGCGGGCAAAGAGGGTGATGAGGAGGGTTTCCTCTGCACCTGTCAAGGTGACTTTGCCCTTATCGAGTGTGCTGCCGGACATTTCCGTTTGGAGACTTTGCCTGGGAAGCCTTTGCAAAAGAGTTTCAGAACAGTTATTTAGCTCACATGTATATGGCCAAAGGTGTTCAAGCAGTATGGAAGATTTAACCTAGCTTTCCGAGTATGGTTCCGAGCCACGGTGATGTACTGACTCGTATCATGTCCGGGATAACTAGAGTAGCATTATCTGTATAGCAGTATGAACTGAGTCGTACCTCCATTGAAGCATACCGCTAATTCAATTAGCGATATCGGACAGTGGGGGACAAGAAGTTGAAACACCGGGGTTGTATCTTTATGAACCCCCACATGTCAACTCGACCAGGGAGGGGGGTATGAAGGTTACGACATAAAGACAATGTTGAAGTTTATAGTTTATAGTTTTAGAACTTTATATCCCACAGACATGGGCCGATCGTGCAGGGACCCTGAGTGGCATAGCATACGCGTGGTTCCATTCATCCGCTGATAGGCAGTCTGCGCCTCAAGGGAGCTTAGCCTACTGGGTAACTGTGCCATATTCTATGTCCTGTTCTTCATAGTGACGGAGAAACGGAGTACGCCGACCAGATACGAATATATAGTAAAAGAATGTGATTAGTCTGCATTGCTTCCGGGGCGAGGCATATAGGAAGCTGAAGCAATCGCAAACTCCGGTTGCATACCAAGCAAGTCCACAGCCTTCTCTATACCTTTTTCTTTTCTTTTTTTTTTCTTTTTCAGTATCTGCATATCATCATCAGAACCATGGCTACACATTCACCCTCATTGCTAATCTGCGGTTCGGTAATATCGGACCCTGATCATGCGTACCTGTCCCGCATTCGCTCCAGCATCATTCACAACCCACACCTAGCAGAGTTGCGGGACGCAGTCATAGAACTCCCCGAACTCTGGTCTCTACTCGTCGAGAGAGAGAAGTCTCTACAACGAGTTGATGCAGCACCAGCCCTTCGGAATTTAGTCGAATGGATCGAGTGCGGCAACTCTTCCTTGCCGTTGGAGGGAGGGACGTCAAGGAATACACAATTGGCAGTGTTGACAGTCCTGGCTCATTTCTCAGAATACATGATCTACTTGAGTAGTCATGATATGAGTGAGGAGAACTTGGACGCGCATACCAGTGTTCTTGAGGGCGTCCGTGACGGAGGCATTCAAGGACTCTGTGTTGGACTCCTCTCTGCTATAGCCCTCTCGTGCTCGCCAACCATCACAGATGTGGCCAAGTATGGTGCTGTTGCCGTGAGATTAGCGTTGTGTGTTGGAGCATTGGTAGATCTCGACGAGACCGAGCTATCAGAACCGACCGCCTGCATCTTTGCGCGCTGGCCGCAGAGCGGGGGTGATGACAGAGAGGAATTGTTAAAAACCGTGCTCAAAAATTATCCACAGGTACGTCCGCTCAAAAGGATGCAGAAACGAATCTGCTTCCTATCTTCTAAACAATAGCTAACTTTCAACCAGTCCTATGTTGGTGTCCGCCTAGATGTCTGCAGTGTGAATATCACAGCGCCCAAGGGGGTCGCTATGTCTTTGATGCGCAGTCTTGAGGAAACAGGGGCTGTGGCTAAGCAGATAAACCTGCAAGGTCGCTACCACCATCCAGGGCACGAGGCTATGTTCCAGAAGCTGACCGATCTTTGCGCGTCCTTGCCAATGCTCCAATTTCCCCAACATAGCCATCCGCTCGTACCACTAAGGTGGAATGACAGCGGAGAAGTCGTAACGGACCAGACGCCGCTGCACGAGGTGGCTTTGCAGTGTATCCTGGTCAAACGCGCCGACTGGTACACCACCATTACCAAGTCAGTGACGGATATGGCCCAGAGAACCGTGGCCTCCAGTGCCGACAGCAAAGCTCGAGTGCTAGCGCTTGGCCCTGTTGATTGCATTCCCCGGTCTATCTTGTTCATCACACCACTACAGGTCGTCCGCCCCATGGCCAACGCAGCATTTTATCACGGATATCCTGATGACTCCATTGCAATCATTGGGGTATCGTGCCGGTTTCCAGGTTCGGAGACTCTCCCACAGTTCTGGGAAGAGATTCGGGCTAAGGGGGTAAACAGCGGCCTAGAGGCTGCTGGCTCCTTCGACTGCTCTTTTTTTCGAAAGCCCCCCCGCGAAGCCGAGCATATGGATCCTCAGCATCGACTTGGCCTTCATCTGGCCTACGAAGCCTTACAATCCGGGGGATATTTCAGTCCGTCATCCTCAGCTACAGATAACGTGGGGTGCTACATCGGCATGTCCTCTTGTGACTACGAAGAGAACGTGAATAGCCATCCTCCAACGGCATATTCCTTCACCGGCACTGCGAGGGCCTTCTCGAGCGGTAGAATCAGTCACTTCTTTGGCTTCACCGGCCCGTCCATGGTGATCGACACGGCCTGTTCGTCCTCTGGGGTAGCAATCCACACGGCGTGCAAGGCCATTCAGTCGGGAGAATGCTCCATGGCCCTGGCTGGAGGCATCAACCTGATGGTCCCAGAGGCTAGGTCGCACGATAACCTAGCGGCGGCCTCTTTTTTGAGCCCAACAGGTCAGTGTCGACCCTTTGATGCTCGCGCAGACGGCTACCGTCGAAGTGAAGGCGGAGGCTTCGTTTTGCTGAAGAGACTCTCCGCCGCAGTCGCGGATAATGACTGTATCCTCGGCGTGCTGGCAGCCTCGGCCGTCAACAATAGCAAGGGGAGTCGTTCAATCACACTACCATCGATTGAATCGCAAAGCCATCTCTACCGACGTGTACTGCAGGCGGCGGGCCTGCACCCGCACCAAGTGTCGTACGTCGAAGCCCATGGCACTGGCACTCAGAAAGGCGATCCAATCGAGTGGCAGAGCATTCAAAACGTCTTTGGAGGACGCGATCGATCGGGATTGCCACCTTTGCGTCTCGGTTCAGTCAAAGGGAATATAGGACACTGTGAGGCGGCGTCGGGAGTGGCTGCTCTGGTCAAAGTGATGCTGATGCTTCAGAATCGCCAAATTCCGCCCCAGGCCAACTTCTCAGTGCTGAACCCGGCCTTACCCTCGCTTGAAGAGGCAAACATGGATATTCCTGTATGCCTGGAGCCGTGGGAAGCGCCTTTTCGAGCGGCAATGGTCAACAATTATGGCGCTTCGGGGACTAATGCGGCTATGCTTGTTTGCCAACCTCCACTAGCATCTCCTGAACGAATCATGTCTGCGGCGGGTCAGCCTCATCAGTGCCCAATCTTGATTGCTTCCCATTCCGAGTCCAGCATACGCCAGTACTGCCGCACTCTCCTGTCCTTCGTTGAGACTCAACGCTGTGTCCTCGGAGACTCTTTGCTCCCGAGCATCGCTTTCCACTTGGGTCAACGACAGAACGAGTCTTGCCGCCACCGTGTTGCGTTTTCAGCCACATCTGCAGATGAATTAAAGGTCCAACTTCACTCCCGAGCCCATAACAATGATGACGATTCGAATGCATCAAAGCCACAAGGTCATCCGAAGCCCGTGGTGCTCGTTTTCGCTGGCCAGACAGGTCGTCAGGCTCTTCTCAGTCGAGAAGCCTACCTGAGCTCGAGCCTTCTACAGCACCACTTGGATCGCTGCGACCGAATCTTGCAGACAATGGGTCTTCGCAGTTTGTTCCCACGCATATTCGAGACGGAGCCCGTTGATGACTTGGTTGACCTTCACTGCATGCACTTTTCGTTGCAGTACTCGGTTGCCTCATCGTGGATAGATTCTGGGCTAGAGATCAAGGCCATGGTTGGCCATAGCCTAGGCCAGCTGACAGCTCTCTGCGTCAGCGGTGTCCTCAGCCTGCGAGACACCTTGAAGATGATTTCTGGCCGGGCGTCGCTGATCCAGAACAGATGGGGCTCGGAACGAGGTTGCATGCTTAGCGTGGAAGCAGATGCCCCTACTGTTGAGGCCATTGCACAGTCAATGCCAGGGGCTGGCACAATCGAAATTGCCTGTTATAATGCCGCTTTGCATCAGGTCATCGTGGGTACGGAAGCGGCTATCGACGCATTTGAGGAGGTTGCTCGCTCCCGCAACGTTTCTGTCAAACGACTACTCGTCAGCCGTGGATTCCACTCGGAAATGATGGACTGCATAATTCCCGAGTACCAACAGCTTATCCAACAGCTCACCCTGCGCCCTTCCGTTATCCCCTTCGAACCTTGTTGCAAGTTGGGTGACAACTGGGATAATATCACACCTGAGCTGATTGCCCGACAATCCCGCGAGCCTGTCTACTTTAGCGACGCCATCCGCAGAGTTGAGAAACGACTAGGACCCTGCATCTGGCTCGAGGCTGGATCCGGCTCTGCTGGTGTCACCATGGCTCGTCGTGCGCTCACAAACCCCGGCACGCCCAGCTTCCCGTCCCATTCCTTCCACTCGATTCTGCTGCAGGGCCAGAACCCAATCAAGTCTCTCGCCGACACAACCATCAATCTCTGGAACGAGGGGGTCCGAGTACAATTTTGGCTGTATCATGCGTCAGAGAGACGCCGTTTTGTGCCATTGGAGCTGCCTCCATCCCCCTTTGAAAAGTCGGAGCACTGGCTACCTGTCCTACAAAAGCACAAAGATTCGGAGCTTGCAAACCAGAGCCAGGACCCAAAGCAGGAAGCACCAGAGTTGGTATCTCTGGCAGGGCCTACCGATGGGGAGACGGTCGAGTTTTTCATCAACCAACATAGCGATGACTACTCTACCTTTGTACGAGGCAGGACGGTCTTCGGGCAGCTTCTAGCGCCAAGTTCTGTGTACATAGAATCTGTCACTCGCGCTTTTACCCTTCTCCCGATGTATTTGTCTGCTCCCAGTTCATCTCCTCCGTCCGTCGAGGTCAAGCAGGTGAGAATGCATGCACCGTTTGGTCTGGATCTCCAAAAGCGCCTGCGCCTCACGTTGCGGAAAGAGACAATGTCGAGTTGGCATTTTGTCGTGGAGAGCCACTCCATCGATGACGGTGACAACAAGGCTCGCAAAATCCAAGCCTCAGGTACCATCAATTGGCAGGGACAAGGCTGTGCCTACCTGGAGCCTAGTCGACCACTGCTTCGTCGTCTTTACGATCGGTGCGATGAGCTACGTGAGGATCGCAGTGCCTCAACTGTTCAAGGGTTGTTCGTCAAGAATATCCTGGCACGAGTGGCTACGTACGACAATAGGTACCTGGGTATACAGTCCATCACATCGAAAGGCCTTGAAGCCGTAGCTGATGTTGCTATGCCTGCCATCATGTCTCAGGCTTGTGCAGGAACAGTTTTCAGCCCCCCGATCTTTGATAACTTCTTGCTCATAGCAGAGCTTCATGCCAGTAGTCTTGAAGATCTTGCAGAAGATGTATATATCTGCAACGGTTTTGACGCTGTTATCCCACATGTTCATCCTGGAGACATGGCACGAAAGTTCGAGGGACCTTGGATGGTCCTTTCATACTTGAATCGGGAGAACGATAAGACCGTTTCATGCGACATATTTGTGACCAGTGCGGATCGTGAGATACTTCTACTGGAGATTATAGGTGCAAGCCTGAAACGAATTCCAATTCGTTCTCTGCAGAAGGCCCTGGAGTCAATAAATGGCATTCAACAGATACAGGGCCCAACAGCACGAGGTACCGCCCCGACGGTAGTCATCGATTCCGATAGTGACCTTTCGGATTCAGAGGCAAATTCGCCAAGAGCCGGAAGTGACCTCCACGCCGATTTCCCAGACTTGCATCCTACTTATGTTCCAAGGGTATCTCGGGTTACATCGAGCGATTATCCCATGGACTCTTCGTCATTTTCTTCTGCCCGGCCTCCGTCCTCAGCGAGCTCCGTACTGTCTGACCATGATCAGGAGAGTGCTGCTCTACTCAGCCTGCTCTCAGAGCATCTAAACTGCTCCCAAGGAATCCCTCCTGATACACGCCTAGGAGAGATTGGATTAGACTCGTTAGTTGCCATACAACTTAAGTCAGACGTGGAAAAGGCGTTTGGGAAGAGGCTGAGCCTGGATACGATTGACGAAAACTTGACCTTCTCAGACCTCTATCGCATGGTTTTAAACCATGACCTACCCAACGACCGGGGATCCACTGTGTTATCAGACAAAGCCCCCAAGAGCAAGTCAGACTCTAGCCTCCATGGGCAGAGTTATCCTGTTACTCCTATCAGAGAGACTACTGCCTCCTTCCAAGGTTCTACTCCTTTTACCACTCAGGCCCGCCTAGAGTTTGCTCGAATCAAGCAAGAGACCAGCTCGTTTGCACAGATGACTGGCTTCGCTGGTTTCTACACCGATGTGTATCCAAAGCAGACGTCTTTAGTGCTTGCATACATATTAGAGGCTTTCAGCACTTTGGGGTGTGATCTGAGCGCACTTCAGGCCGGAGATCCGTTGCCTCCTTTGCGCTACACATCAAAATACCAACAGCTTGTGTCTCGGTTCCATAAGATTCTGGAAGGCGCTGGCCTGATCTCTGTTTGTGAGGGACAGTCTGTCCGTTTCCGGACAGCGGAGCCTCTGCCTCAATTCGGATCTTCAGCGGACACTTACCGCGAACTCCTGAATGAGTGTCCGAAGTACCGGCCAGACCATCAGCTGCTCAATGTCACCGGCTCTCGCCTTTCAGATTGCCTCTCTGGTCGAGCCGATCCACTGCAGTTGCTCTTCCGGGATGCAGCCTCCGTTAAGCTCCTGGAAGACGTGTACGTTAGCTCCCCTATGTTTGCGACTGGGAATAAAATGCTCGGCGAGTTCCTCCACCGAGTCTTATCGCGGCTTGGTGGTACGAAAAGGCTACGCGTTCTCGAAGTTGGGGCGGGCACTGGCGCGACAACGCGGAATGCCATGGATCAGCTGTTGGCATCCAATGTCGACTTCACTTACACATTCACCGACGTTTCCATGGCGCTTGTGACAAGCGCCAAGAAGAAGTTTGGTGCGCTATACAACAGCCAGAGGCGGCAATCCAATATGGAGTTTACAGTTCTCGATATTGAGAAGCCGCCACCAGCAAATATGTTGGAGTCGTACGATCTCGTCATCTCATCAAACTGCATCCACGCGACGCGGAACCTGGGGCAAGCTTGCGCCAACATAGAAAGGCTGCTTCGGAGGGATGGTGGCATGCTATGCCTATTGGAGCTGACACGGCCTCTCGGCTGGCTAGATTGCGTGTTCGGTTTACTGGATGGTTGGTGGCGATTCGATGATGACCGAACATATGCACTGGCCGATGAGCATAAATGGAAGTCGACGCTGTTGGACGCGGGCTTCATCCACGTTGACTGGACCGACGATGGCTACCGCGAATCTGAGCAGTTCCGATTAATCACGGCATGGCGGTGAAGACAAGTAACGGGATACTAGTTCTGGTGGCATTTAGCTAGACCACAGAGAGCTGGAACCTGACGAGATTAATTGTGGTGGAAATGAACGGGAGCACAAGTGTTTCAGAGACTAGAAGGATCCTGAGTAACGTCGAAACAGATAGAATGACTTTTACTTTACTATGATGATGATCTCTTCGTATATCGGCATTTAAGGAACTCGTCCCAGTCCGGGGAGGGTTATCATTACTCATCGGGAACTTAGATAATAAATGCCGTAACACCAAATCAAGACTATAGTTAGTGAGAATGGTTCCAATCAGAATGAGAGGATCAAGAGCCGAGCTGAATCCTGCTGTGGAGAAGAAATCCTTCAACAACCAAGCTTCAGAGTTGGTAGATGCTAAGATAGCGCTTAGATAAACTTCTAGCCCTGAAACAACGTAATTGGGTCAGCTGAGTCAAAGAATAGTTAATCAATATTACAGAGCGAGTATATATGAGTCCCGTGGGTTAATTATAACATCTCTAGACTCGATACCTACACTACTTCACTACTCTTATCTAACTGTTTCACAGCTTGGAAGACCAGCATTTTGAGTAGTGGTTTTCTGCTTAGATGAAAATATGTCCATTCCCAAAAGATCTCGGCATACTTGATCATGCCGACAAAGCATCATACAGCGATGGAAACCGTGAACTCACATTTAATAGAGTGGAGTCCGCACTTGACTCTCAGGACGTTTGTGTCTCGATCAGGGTTGAAAGCACATCTTCGCACATAAGACGATAGAGTTGGGCTAGCAAGGCTAAAATTGTATACTTTGTCCAATGTTCTTTAAGCAAAACGTGTCATGGCGACCCTTCTAGTTTGCCATAACGTTGATACAGTAGTCGAGTATACAGTAGTCTGTGGTTAACCATATGGGGCCTTTATAGAACGGCGTCGCTGATCAAAAAGCACTGGTTCTGATGGAGTCAGCGTGGTTTAAAATTGCAGTGAAGAAACCGAATCGAGTAACCGGTCGCAACAACAAGTGGACTGGGCGCTGGCAGGGCGAATTAGAAAAGCTGGACAGCCTCGGGGAACTTTTGACCATTTTTTTTCTTTGTGACAACGGCAGCCTCACTGATTATCAAGGTCAATAGACATGGATATGGATATAAGCATGCTTTTGGTTCTGGTGGCCGTTGTTGAGCTATCTGGGTCTAAATGATGACACCGAGATGGTGTCAGTGTGAGTTAAGTCTGCAGTGAAATACCGAAAACACATGTCCAAGGCTCATTTGCTCAACAGAAGCCCCATTTCATATAAACACCTAAGCTCTAATAAACTCCAAGTTACATTAGGCCTATATACTACGTTATTCTTTTGGCATGTCATGATTTGATAATCTGAGTTATCGTGAAGAAGAAGTTCAAACGTCCAGTTATTTTCAGCAGCAATGATAGGCATGTATGAGAGCAACCCAGTTATTTAGACATAAACTGAGTTGAGGGTCAACTAAGTGACACCTCGACTAGCGATGTGAATCCATAACGACACTAGGATATAGACTGACCGTCTACTCTTTGTTTGCAGCATGTGCAATTCGACGGACTTGTCTCACTCGAGGTAATCTAGCAACAACTAGAGAAGGATGCTACCGTCGTTCTAGACTGAGTTTGAGCAGCATTCACCTTGTTCGATTACATCAACATGTGCGATGACCTGCCTTCTAATGAGCTGACATCCTACAGACGCTATCGACGTGTTCCGTCGGTTCATTAGTCGAACACATCAAGTCTAAGGATCAAACTTGAACCGGCCACTTTTACCGTCTTCGCACGCAATCTGGACACGAGAGCAGTCTCCCAAAGGTGGTAGAGATCCAGCCCCAAACCAAACATGCTTCTCAAGATCCTCCTCTGGGCCTCGGAATTTAAGCTCAAAATATTTGCTAATATTAAGCTCATACGCAATATAAAGCATTTCCCAAAGCTGTAGCAAATCACCTGTCGCAAGCCTGATCCAACCCCAGCTCCCAGCATGCTGAATTGGGGACCAGTCGTAGCCAACTGCCTTGACAACAAAGTTGTTGTTTGCAATACCCTTCAGGACTCCCTCATCCGCAACAAGCACAAAGTTCAAGCAGGTCCCTACCATGTTCTTCTCACTTTCGGCCTGCTCTCCTTCCTCCAGGCAGAGTTTCCGTATGCCTGCGATATCGAGACCAGCAAGTAAGTCTGGATCCTCTCGAGGAAAGAGACGGAAAAGCTTTTTCATGATCTCTATCTTATCCAGATAAGCGTCCACATCATTATGAGGACGAAAACCCCATCGCTTATCATCCTCGCGGACTTCGTCTCTTGCGTGATAGCCGAGTGCAAGGCGAGTTTGCTGCGTCAAGACTTGGAGAAGTGTGTTCCAGTGCTCATCTGATTCGGGACCGTAGTATGTGCGGTAGATTGTGAAACCCCAGTTTCTAAAGTACTTGAAGTTTTCTGGGAGTGTTCTGTCGAGAAAGCGCTTCTTGGTTCCAGCAGGTGGTTTTGGAGACTTCCATACAAAATCTATCATGTCCGAAATCCTAGCAGCCATATTGGTCTAGTAGGAGATTGAAGAAAAGTGCGGTGTAAAAAAAGGCAGGACCAACAGTTGGTGGTGAGTTTTGATGGGACCCTTTATGTTGTCAATGTGTTTACATAATCCAATATTGGACTATTATTGGACACGTTCGCGAAGCGACATACCCTATAACTTCGATTACCATACGGAGTGAAGCAACTTAAACCACGATAGAAGCGACCACTGTATAATTATTGACTTTGTCCCTCATTTTGCAGATAACAGTCAGTTCTCGAAACGAGTGTAGGTAAGTTAGTAGTTTCTCGCGAATGTTCAATTATAATACTGCTTCTTCTCGCTCCAGGTGCAGGTTACAAAGTTGACGAGACATTTTTGAAGGATGAAAGGTGGATAGAGCCTCACCGCATGTGACGATGTGGCTAGCAATGCGACACGAAATCGTGGCGGATAGAGAGTGACCAGAAACACCGTCGTCAACGGGGTTGGAGTCAATTTATCAGCCACAGCAGATAATTCAGCATTCAAAAATTAGAATTTCATGCACCACCGTTGCCCAAGGCATAAAAGTCAATTGAAGTTTGCCAAGATGAAACATGTGATATCGATGGCGCGTCTTAGTTCTTGGCCCATTTCTCACCAACTCAAAACACGCAAACCCCCAAGACAAGGTTAATTGGAGACACGCGTATGTTTGAGCTTGGCGCGCGTGTTACATAGTACACGATGCAAAGAATCATCCGGTGATGGATCAGATCAATACGGGGTTTATTTATATTCCGCGCAAAAGTCTGTTGTACGGACGAACCAAACAGAGTGTGTCTTGTTACCGGGACGTTCGGGTCAGTCAATTACGGCAGCGCCAAGAGAATGACGGACTGCCAAGAAGCCCCTGGATCAAATGGGTATAGCATCACCCTGGCCTGAGAGCAGGTCCTAGCACTGGAGGTCAGTCAGTCTGTCTGGTGATTTATTCTATGACTCGTTTATTGTTCAAGAGCAGCATATGATATTGTGTTGCTAGCAGTCCACGCGTTCTGTCTTACCCTCAACTTGGACAGATCAAATAAAGTCAGAGACATGTACTGTTGGTTTCACTGGTCCGTCTCTAGAATAAGGTAATATTTAAGCATACCAGGGGCTGGGACCAATCTTGTGTGATGATGGCGGTGTTGGTGTGGAGAAGAAGGGAGTTTTGGCGCATTAAAGTTTAGCGTGATAGGGGGTTAGTAGGGGCTACAGGAGGGACTACAGTAGGAGAGTACCTAAACAGCCCGCTAGAGTTGGTCTCTGAGTGAAGTACCCCCCTAACCTACAAGGGCTTGCGTGGCCTGTGTCAGTCTCCCCCAGCCTCAATCTCCAATCTCGCTTTAGCAAAGTAGATCTTGGCTTTATTTTGTCGCTGTGATTGTGATGGACCGTCCAAGAGTGTCGTCCAAGAGTCTCATCTCGGGCACCTGTACAGAGGGATACTATGATACATCCTCTCAACTGTCTCCCATCATCATCAGCTGCATCAACCCAGCTAATGCACTGCAAATCAAGGCATCGCGCAATAAAGCCTTGGATCAAATAACCATACAACACTACTCCCCTTCTGCCAAGCCCTTGGCCTACCAATAAGCCCATGATCCCATGTCCCCATATCCCAGTTTGGCGTGTCTTGGCAACTCTACTCCTCTCCATTCATTGTCCTCTCTGGCTACTGCGTACTACCTTTGATAGCCGCCAAGAAGCTGTTTGATACAAAGCTGCACTGCCCCGATGCCCAGATCCTTGGCTCGTAACCACAAAAGATGGGCTCCTCTTTCCTATTTCCCCCTTGTTTTTTATTATTATTATTCGTGTTTTGAATTGGTGAAAAAGGTCCCCGGCTTCTATTGTCCCTCCGCTTTTTGAACCCCCCCGTCCCACCTTTGATCTCCCCCCATCATCCTTTCTCCGATCATCCTTTGTCTGCCCATCCATGATTTGACTTTCTAGAAGGGACTTTCTTTTTTGAACCTTTTGCATTCTCTTTTTTCTGCATAGACTTCAAACACTCGCTTTTCTGACTCTGCTTCTTGGATCCTGTTGTACACTAGACGGGTTCTTGGGTGCTTGTTATCGCTCGCTTTACAAGCTGCTCCGACCATATTGACCGACATCACACATAAACAACACATCTTTTACAAATCACATAGAGAGGCCGACTCTCATTCAGGCGCTATGTTGTTTTCTTCAAAGGGCTTCATCGCCCAGGCTACCATTTTGGGGAGTCTTTTGGCTCAATCAGTCGAGGCACAGTACTACAAGATTGGAACAAAGGGTGCGCGAGAAAACACCCAACGACACACAATTCGAGGACAAAATGCTAACAGTTTTATAGACGAGATCAAACAATCAGCGCGCGGACTAGCCTACGATCTCATGCTGCAATATAACGGAAACACAACGGGCATGATTCCCGGTATCTTGCCAGGTCCTCCAACAGAAAACAAGGGCGACTACTACTGGTGGGAAGGAGGAGCCATGATGGGAACATATATCGGTGCGTCAGCATTCCCTAGCAGACAACGAAGAGGTGGCTAATTGAGAACAGACTACTGGAAACTCACAGGCGACTCGAGCTACAACAAGGTGGTGATGGAGGGTATGCTTCACCAGACAGGAGAAGGCCGCGACTACATGCCCAGCAACCACAGCGCCTCGCTCGGAAACGACGATCAAGGCTTTTGGGGCATGTCGGCCATGCTCGCAGCCGAAAACAAGTTCCCCAACCCGCCCGAAGACCAGGCTCAATGGCTCGCCCTGGCGCAGGCCGTCTGGACGACACAGGCCAATCCCGAGCGACACGACGACAAGTGCAACGGTGGAATGCGATGGCAGATTCCTTTCACAAACTCTGGATACGATTACAAGAACAGTGCGTTTTATTGGGTGTCAGGGTATAGGATTGTCTGACTAACGTGGTGTTTTTAGCTATCGCCAACGGATGTTTTTTTAATCTTGGAGCTCGTCTTGCGAGATATACCGGAAACGCAACGTATGCTAAACACGCTGAGGAGACGTGGGAGTGGCTCTGGGGCGTCAACTATATTGATCACGAGAGATGGTTGGTGTATGATGGTGGACACGTTGGAAAGAACTGTACCGACATCAACAAGGCGACTTTCTCTTACAACGCCGCTATTCTGATTCAAGGCGCTGCGTTCATGTACAACTTTGTGAGTAAATCCTAACCCAAATTGGTGGTTGGGCGATTTACTAACAGCTACAGACAAACGGATCTACTGTCTGGGAAGACCGCGTCACCAAGCTCCTCGACGCCACCCTCAAGAATTTCTTCCCCAAGAACATCATGTGGGAAGTCCCCTGCGAAGGCCGCAAGGGCGCCTGCTCCACCGACATGTTATCCTTCAAGGGCTACGTGCACCGCTGGCTCGCCGTAACAACCCAAGTCGCCCCCTTCACCGCGAAAAAGATCCTCCCCATCCTCAAGACCTCCACCGAAGCCGCAGTAAAACAATGCACAGGTGGTGATTCAGGTCGCGCATGCGGTTTCTACTGGAGCGGCGGCACGTTTGTCGATGTAGCCGTCGACGGAACTAGTGGAGCAGGCGAGCAGATGAATGTGCTGGCAGCTGTGTCGAGTTTATTGATTGAGGACGCCGAACCGCCTGCGACGAACGAGACGGGTGGTATTTCCAAGGGTGATCCTAATGCTGGAAAGGACTCGCATGATAACCCTGAGCCTACGCCTATCACGACGGCTGATCGTGCGGGAGCTGGAATCCTCACGTTTCTCGTTCTTGCAGGTGGTTTGGGAACGTTTGTCTGGATGTGTGCTTTTGATTGAGCGGGTATTTTCTATGTTTGGCGTTTTATTTAACCTCGCGAGGTTCTTTTGTGCAGGAGAATGGAGTTGGCTGGGAGATATCTTTGACTTGGATGTGGGCTTGGATAGACCACAGGCAGACATGGCATTCTATACAAATTTTATAATTGAATGCTTGAATACTATCACAATAAGTTAAATTTGCTCGTTCTTGGTTGTCAGGTGTTGTTTTCTGAGGGCGATGCAACCCGGGGTTGTCTTTGAAGCACTAACACGATGGGCATGAGTGCGGGTAAGCAACACAAGGGACACATGCTTGAACCGTATCGTACGGGTTACTGAGTTCATGACTTGTTCTCAATTCATTGGTCGTGTGTTCAATCTAAGTTCCAATGAAGCTAGATGAGGTTGCTTTACCATTCACCTAGATTGTGAGAATGTTGGACTTGATGTGTCGGCATGTCTGAAGGGAGCGACCATGAGGTTTTGTTGTGTTGAACCACAAACAGCGACACCGGTGAGATTATTAAGACGATACTCCAATGATGATCTATCCGGTTTATACACGAACTGAGAGGTAGTCTGAGTGCCTTATGACAACCTGACAGGTGCTTCTCAAGCTGACCTGAGAGGTGCCCCTGCTATCGCCAGAAGAAGTGGGTAGTTTATGAGCTGACCTGAGAGGTGCATCTATGCAAATTGAGATGTCCAATTGGCTGGATTACATATCTTCTGGAGCACCTCTCAGGTCAACATCAATTTGCGCCACTATTTCCAGCGCTAGCAAGGGCACCTGTCATCGCTGAAGAAGTGGGCAGATTTGGACCTGAGCTGAGAGGTGCATTGGGGTCAGGATAAGGCATTCAATTGGTTAGATCACGTTTGTTCTGGAGCACCTGTCAGGTCAACTTGAGAAGCACCTGTCAGGTTGTCGTGGGACACTGGGAGCAACTCTCAGTTCATGTATGGGCCGGTGCAATTAGGCGATCCAGCCTTGGATGAGCTGAGATGTGCCATCGCATCCACGACAACCAGGTAATTAAAGATGAGTACCAATTCTCTCATTTATTGGAACCCAATTACACGTCTGCAATACAATGGCTGCGTCGCTTGCCAGCAAGAATGTCCGTTCCATCAGTATTTTATTCGGGACCATTTACAAAACGTACCCAATGTCAGAGCTGAACCTTTCTCCGACAATCCATCATCGTCAATTATTATCCCCCACGCGACCATCTTGCGACTTCCGATGGTGGCTGGATGAAAATGACGAGTGCCAAGCAGCCCGGCCGAAAGACCGAAATCTCGGCCGGTACAAACACCAATTGTATTACAGTCACATCACTTCATCACTTCACAACTAACACGGACAAGCTCAACTCAAGTATGTAAATTTCGTGGCCTCGAAAGGCATGAATTGTAATAAATATGTACCAAGTAGCCCATTATATGCAGCTAAAAGCCCCAATCCTTTCTCAAATCCCCTCACTATGTTCAGCCATTATTGTATCGCAGTCATTCATGAAATCGCTTATTTGGGGAGCGAAGCAGGAGCATAAGACTGATCAGGCTTGACAATCTTGGCACCAGCGAGCTGCTTGTCGGTGTAAGCAGGCCAGATGATCTGACGCTTAGAGTTGGAAACCACAGAAAGAGTGGTGAAGCCGTTGTCGGCGCCAAAGACGTCGCTCCAGCCAGAGGTGACGGTGAAGTCGCCGCAGGTGGTAGGGCCGGCGGAGCGCTTCTTGGAGGCGCCGGGGCCCTTGACGTCGTGGCGGCACTCGTAGGGCTTGCCGTTGCCGGTGTCGATGCCGAACTTCCAGTTGCAGATGGAGTCGTCGGAGCGGCAGTAGCGCTTGGCGTCGCGGATGGTCCATTGGGGTGCGGCGGCCATCATGTTGACGGCCTTTTCCTCAGCGGGGGCAGCTGAGACGCCGGCGGCGGCGATGAAGGTGAAGACGGCAGCGGAGAACTTCATGATGAAAGAGTAATTGGTTGGTTGGGTTGAGTGTGGATGTAGAGTCTTGAAGATGTGTGTGAGAGTGATGAGGATGAAAAGAGATGATAGAGGGAGACCAAAGGTTGTTTATATAGATCTCGAGTATAGTGGGCACAGTCAATCATGACGAAAGAGCCCAAGCTACGTGAGAGCTATGCCATGTCATGCAACAATGCCAATGCCACTATTCTGACAACAGCCCAGCCTCGGCCACTCCCTAGTCCAAGCAAGTTTACGAACTAGAACTAGTTTTCCCACCGGAGAGCTACCAGTTACTACACAACAGCTCCCTGCATTCGGTCCTCGTGGGTGAAGAGGAACACGAGGTGATCGACGGGGGATCTCGTATTCCCCCATCCACCACCACAATCAGGCGATCGATCACTCAACTTTTTGCTATGAATCAGGTACATATCTGCATATCGCAGCGGGAGTGGCGTATAAAAAAGTATAATTATGCATAAAACATGTTCATATTCTTAATTTCCACCTTTAAGCACTGATAATATCGCTCGTGTAGCTACGGATACTTGGTCTCTGCTTCGGGTTATCGGTGCCGGGTTTAAATTGCCAAGTCGGACCCCCCGCAATTCAACATGGTCATGCCAAGCAAAGAAAGAGTTATTCCCATAGAGGACTTGACGAGCTAGTCTACCATCCTTCTGTCAACGTCAGAGCAGTGGAGATGCGAACCAAAACCCCATCTCAGACAGTTGTCAATCAGCACTATCCCTCAATCCGTATTAACGCGAGGGGCCAGACAAACACACAGATATAAGCTTCATCTAAGTGAATCCTTCCATCCTTCACCGACAAACTCTAGACCTGCGTAGATTGTCTTCTACGCCACAAACAATGCACTCTTGATAGAAAACAGCCCTTCTGGGCTGACATGGAAAAAGGCACAGAGGCTGCTCAGTGTGCATAGCGGGGTCTAGCGTCGCTAAGAATAGAAAATGGAACCTTTCTAGCGCATTCTGGGAATGGGGACAGACCTAGCATTGCTCCCTGCATCCGTAAAAACAGATCAACAGATTTTCTCGTATAACATTCCGTTTTATTCTCACCGTTTAATTAACGTCACGGATACAACGAATGTCTTTTTCATTGGCGGGATTACTACGGTTACAAGAGGTACTCTCGTATGGCTACTCTAGGATGAATACAGAGTCAATTGTACCCTTGCATGTAAAAGTACCATCATCCATCCCTTCAGCTCGTATCCTTAGACCTGCATTTGACTAGCTGTCCATCACGGTGATAGTCTGATATGTGCATTAGACAAAAAACTCGCCAAGGACTTTGTCATCATTAATGGAACGTAGCGAGGTAAATGGAGCTGATCTACTACTCACCTTAGGGTAAGCTAACTTGGCAATTGAACTCTACACATAGACATGAGCTGGCGAGACACTCTTCTCAGCCTGACAGTACTACCCCAGAAGCCTAACAATACTGTCCATGGATGCATGATCAACCCGTCCATAATGCAGTCAATTAAGTGATGCTATAGTTACATTGCCATACCAGAGCTATGTAGAAATAGGCATCATTAATGCTTTGCCTTTGCTTACCAGCAACTCCCCCGCAGCTTAGTGATGCAAACTTCGATCTTCCACTTCCAGCTGCAGGGATCTCGCGAGTTACTCAATCGGGCAACCTCTGCATTCCATTTAGAAGGATCAACATCAGCACTACCTCGGATAATCCAAATGACATCAAGCGGCGAATCATTCTCGCTAGATCTTGCAACGTGACATACGCGAAATGCAAAGCTGAAGGAATATGCATGCACTGCGAGATGGACAGTCTTAAAGTTATACCAGCCACCGAGATGCGGCGTAGGTCTCACTGGTGATAGCTCAGCGCGGTTCGATAAGATAACAATAGACAAATTAATCCACGCCATGTATGCAGTCCAGTTTTTACATTTTTGTATCGCAAGCACAAGAACTCATTTAGCTAAACTACATGCCTCATTGACTAAAGCGTAGGTAAGACATAAATTCGTCAAATCACAATACTCGCCCATCCTTTCCATTTCTTTTTCGTGTCCAAAAACGATCTAACCCTTCTGGCCACCTGTGGGGACCTTGAACAGCACAGCTCGGCCGTCGGGGCCTTGGCCGAGAGCCTTGTCCACGCGGTAGTAGCCCTTTCGCTCGAGCTGGAGGAAGTCGTTCTCCTTGAGCTCGGCGATGCTGGCGTCGACAAGGGCGTTGGTGAGGGTGGCGCTGTTGTCGTTGAGGAAGTCGTCGAGGTTGTCGTCCTTCTCGAGAGTATCCTTGGTGATGAGCGAGCCAAACTCCCAGAGCTCAGCCTTGACGAGGTTCTCGGGGTCGGCGGCGAGCCAGTGAACCTTCTTGCTGGTGGTCTTGAAGTCACCGGCAAGGTGGAGCTCGAGGTTGAGCTCGTTAATGGGTGAAGCAGTCTTGTTGATTCCTCGGACGATGGCGTTACCCCAGCTCATCAGAGTAATCTCCTCGTTGTCGTCGAAAGAAGCAACGTCGACCTGGTCGAGAAGGAGCTTGGGTCCAAAGGTAACCTGCTTGGTACCAACGTCGGGGTTCTTTACGTGCTTGGGCCTGTCCTCCTTGTAGGACTTCTCGGGGCCTCCAGTGATGGTGACAGTAACAGCATCCTTCTCCTCAATGGCCATGTGTCGGGGCACAACGGGGTCGAGCATTCGCTTGTTGATGGCCCAGATGGTGGTCCAATCCATGGTGACGACGTTTCGGCTAGGACCCTGCTTCAACATGAACTCGCGGAGAGCGGGAACAGTCAGACCACGGCGGATGATACCACGGACAGTAGGCATACGGGGGTCATCCCAGCCACTGACACGTCCAGTATCGACAACCTTTGTGAGCTTTCGCTTGGAGAGGAATGTTTGGATAAAGTTGATACGGGCGAAATCCCACAGGTGAACCTGTCGGAGGTTCAAGGCCTTGAGGAACCAGTGGTATTGCTCGTTTCGGTCGGCATACTCGGTCGTTCGGAGGGCGTGGGTGACTCCCTCGATGGAGTCAAGGATAGGGACGACGAGATCGTATGTGGGCTGAAAGTGTTAGTAGTTGTACATATTGTAGACAAAATGGTGCTTACGTAGATGTTCCAGGTCCAGCCTGTTCGGTGGTGAGGCGCGGGCTCTTCTCCCTTCCAGTTGGGGAATCGGAAGATGACGGGGTCTCGCATGGAACCATTGCTCGAGTCAAAAGCAATGCGTGCGCGAATGCAGTGCTTTCGTCCCAGGTCGGTACCAGCCTTCATCTCTCTGAACATGGCCAAACTCTCCTCAGCAGGGCGGTCGCGTCGCTTGCTGGCAAGACGGTTTTTGCGGTCCGCGCTCTGGGTCTCAGGTTCGGTATCATCGGCGTAGGCGTTGCCGTCTTGGATCATCTTCTCAGTCAGGTCGTAAATCTCCTGGAAGTAGTCACTGGAGTGGGTGACCTTGTGGTACTTGATGTCCATCAGCTCAAGATCGTGGAGGATAGCATCCTCGAACTCCTGCTTCTCCTTGGCGGGGTTTGTATCATCGAATCGAACGATAAGCTTTCCGTTTCCGTCGGGGGAGGTCTTTGCGAAGTAATCGTTGAGGAGAGCGGCCTTGGCGTGACCGATGTGCAGGTAACCACTAGAGATATGGGTTAGGCTGATGCTAGGTAAATGAGAAAGGTTGAGCTTACCTGGGCTCGGGAGGGAATCGAGTGACAACACCGTTCTCGGTGTTGGAGAGGCCAATGTTGTAATTGGCACCTCCAGAGCGCTTCTCCTTTCCGGCATTGAGCTTCTCGTTAAACTCGGGGTGTGCCTCCTCAATCAGCTTGAACCATCGGGTGATGTTGGTGTAAGCACCCTTTCGGACAAGGCCAATGGCAACCTTGTTTGTTCGAAGAGCAGTCCAGATCTTGCCATCCTCCTCGCTCAGAGTGTAGCCGTTGAGGTAGGTTCGGAGGGTAAGGTGCTTGTCGAGCTCGGCAACGAGAGGTCCAAGGCTCTTGAAGTCGGCAGCGCCGATCTTCTCAGCGTCGAAAGTCATGATGGCGGTATAAAAGGCACCAGAAACGAGTTTGAACAAGATCTCGTCTTCGTAGTGTAGTGTTGGACCGTTGATCAAAACGTGATCTCAATCGCTGGCAAGGTTCAGGTGGTCCAACCGATGGAGGGGTCAAATTCTTTGGCGGGGTGAAACTGAGCCCACCGATGACTCAAAAGGCACGTGATGTGTGAGATAAGATAAGGGAGATAAGATTGTGATCAGTTTTTTGTGATGATGGGTCTTGAACAAGAAGGGAAGGGATTGACATTAGGAAAACACATTCTTTGATGGTTTATTTATCTATCTTGTAGCTATTGAATGAGAATGATTGTCAGGAGATGCGATTGTAAAGTCACCTTATAATGGTCTTATTTATTGCGAAGCCGGACCAACTCTCAGCATTGACCAGCGTTGAGTCATTCTGCTACCATTTAGAAAAGGTTCTTAAATAGAGGACAACGAAAAGATTACTGACACGGAACATACAATCACTTCTAGAACACAAAAAGATCAAAATAATCCCAAGATTTACCCTAGACTCACTCTACATCTTACATTCAAAGCTTAGCCTATTCATCTGCCGGTCCACGACATGGATCTGCATCTCGGATTGTTACACTGCACCGATACCCTAGAGACAGCGATCCCGGTACTTGGTTCCGTGCCGTTTGTGATACTGCAATCTCAAAGATAACGTTAGATCTATGCGTGTATCAAAAGCTTGGACAAAAAAGTGATGCCAAGTTCAATGTTTTACTAATTGAAAAGCCCTCCACGTCATGACTTTGTCAGAATGAATAATAGTCTGTCGGGTCAGATCCGGGAAATGTGGAGACACCTTTAAAGACGGCGCCGGGCGGGGCCTTGACGGACTCCGATAGAGATGTTTTTGACGATACTAAGCCAGCCTTGACAATGATGTTCAGCTGTTGGTCATCAATCGTAATGAGAAATAATTAATTCCCTCTCCTTTATGCGCACAAGCCTGCAAACAAAGACGCGTGTGGCCAATACGGCAGTGCAAATCAGGAGAAACAAATATGCTGTACAACGGACCATTTAAGAAACCCGTCGATATGTGATTGGTTGCCCTAGGTACATCCTCTAACCGGTTCAGGGGATCGTGTCTCCACTGCCGACGTTGGCTGGGACTCTAAATTTACCGAAGACCTCTGATGCCCCCGGCTTTTTGCAACGACATGTCTTTTGTTTTACACGATTTTGCATTATTTTTCTATTGACCTTGTATTCGAGATGAATATCAATGCTGGTATTCCCAACTATTAGAGCATCATCTCGAGGTCTACCATGCTTGCTCTTCTATGAGATTATACCCGTCCTCCTTATCACAAATACAGCAAAAACGACCAACCAACGCCATATTATATAACCCATACCCATTATCACTTCCATCAAGCCCCAATCTTCTCTCTTTCCGGCGACGCACTCCCATTACTACCATCCGTACTCGTATATGTAGGACTTGCCATATCTCTATGCTCATAGGAGCTATACATCAGAGACTTTTGTACGCAAGTACATCTCTTGAGGAGCTCTTCGCATCGCTCAAGTCTTGCGAGGAGTTCTTTTGTAGGTTTGCGACGACTCCGCTTGGGAGCTGGTGTACTTGGGATGCATTGTATTCCTGCCTGTAGTAGGTTAGTTACTTAGTTGCACGATAGTCTTTATACTAGTAGTAGTAAGTACCTTGACACAAAATGAACACGGGCTCTTGCGGTCGCACTTCTTCTTGCGCTGTTGGCACAAAACACAAGCTAGAATTCGTGGCGGGCGTTGCTGATCAGAAGCCATGTTTACTTTCTTCGTATCTGGATCAATGATGACTGCATAAACCGCTTTGTTTGGAAGCGAAAAGAAGAAATGTCGTGATAAGATAGTCCCAAGTCTCTCGGTCTTGGAAGCAAGATGGGGAATGCGAGTAACGGGACAAACCCGAGTATTTGCTTCAATCCTCTTTGCACTGCAAATCTCTCGACTATCCCTTCGGGTAGCCTACTGAACCCGATCAATATCCACTCGGGGTCGGGAAGTCGACGGAATCCGTGAGTTGGTGACCCGCATCCCACACCCCTTTCGGTTCGACGGGGATCACCATCTATCCGGCACATTTGTATTAAGAAGCTGCAACAGCCTGCCAGTGATATTTTTGTATCATACTATCTTTCATTCATTATTACTATTGATCTATTTATTACTTGAACCTTTCTTTTGTTCTTGTTTAATTAATTTACCTATCTACTTAATACAACAACCCAAACTACTAGCAACGCAGACAGATATCTGTCTTGCAGCGCAAACATAATGGCCGCCCCCGAGGCAAACATGAGCTCGACACGCTCAGAGCAAAGCAGTCGCAGCCACGACACAATCGTCGGCAATGAACAACCTCACTCCGAAAAACCTGCCGGTTCCTCCCCAGGAGACCAGATGAGTTCAACAGACGACGAAGATGAAGGCCCACAGACCGAGGAGATGATCCGACGACACTCCATCGTTAGAGATCTCGCCCGCAACTACACAAACACTTCGCATCACTTCAGCGGCAGCAGCGCCGACCTCTTCAACGCCGCCGACGCAAACTCCCCTCTCAACCCCTCCAGCGAGAACTTCAACGCCAGAGCATGGGCCCGCGCCATGGCCAAGACGATGGGCGAGAACGGCTCCGGCTATCGCCAGAGCGGTCTTTGCTTCCAGGACATGAACGTCTTTGGGTACGGCGCTGAGACAGATTACCAGAAGGACGTCGGTAACGTCTGGCTCGGACTGCCCAACATGGTGCAGCAGATGATCACCCCGAATGCGGGCAAGCGCAGGATTGACATTCTTCGTGGCTTTGATGGTGTCGTCAACGCAGGAGAGATGCTTGTCGTCTTGGGCCCTCCTGGTTCAGGTTGCTCCACGTTCCTCAAGTCCATCTCTGGTGAGACCAACGGTATCTACGTTGATGACAGCACCTACTTCAACTACAACGGTATCACTGCCGACGAGATGCACAAGCACCACGCCGGTGAGACCATCTACACAGCAGAAGTAGACATCCACTTCCCCATGCTCTCGGTAGGTGACACTCTCACCTTTGCCGCCCGCGCACGATGCCCCCAGAACCTACCAGCCGGTATCAACCACAACCTGTACAGCCAGCACATGCGCGACGTCGTCATGGCCATGTACGGCATCAGCCACACCGTCAACACCCAAGTCGGCGACAACTACATCCGAGGTGTATCTGGAGGTGAGAGAAAGCGAGTCACCATCGCCGAAGCAACGCTCTCCAACGCCCCCTTCCAATGCTGGGACAACTCAACCCGTGGTTTGGATTCAGCCAACGCCATCGAGTTCTGTAAGACATTGCGTTTGCAATCTGAGCTGTTTGGACAGACTTGCGCTGTCTCGATTTACCAAGCACCCCAGACTGCGTACGATCTCTTCGACAAGGCCCTCGTCATCTACGAAGGACGTCAGATCTTCTTTGGTCCCGCCGACGAAGCAAAGGCTTACTTTATCAACCTCGGCTTCGAATGTCCCGACCGTCAAACAACACCTGATTTCCTTACATCCATGACCGCACCATCCGAACGAGTTGTCCGTCCTGGCTTCGAGAACAAGGTCCCACGCACACCCGACGAGTTCCACACTTGTTGGAAACAGAGCCAGCAGTACCAGATTGTCCGCGCCGAGATCGAGAGCTACAAGAGCCTGTACCCCATCAACGGATCCAGCGCCGACGCATTCCGCGAGAACAAGCATTCCGCACAGGCAAAGGGCCAAAGACTCAAGTCCCCCTTCACCCTGTCGTACATGCAACAAGTCCAGCTTTGTTTATGGCGCGGTTTCAGACGTCTTATTGGATCGCCAGGCGTGACCATCTTCCAGCTCCTCGCCAACACGGTCGTCGCATTCATCGCCTCGTCGCTGTTTTACAACATGAAACCGGAAACGGGAGACTTCTTCAAACGTGGAGCGACTCTGTTCTTGGCTGTCCTGTCCAACGCTTTTGCCTCTGCCCTCGAAATCTTGACCCAGTATTCTCAGCGGCCTATTGTTGAGAAACACGCTCGCTATGCCTTCTACCACGCCTCTGCTGAATCGTTCGCTTCTATCCTGGTTGATATGCCCTACAAGATATTAAACAGTATTTTGTTCAATGTCACGCTGTATTTCATGACGAATTTGAACAGAGATGCTGGTGCGTTCTTTTTCTTCCTCTTCGTCTCGTTTATCATGGTCCTCGCTATGTCTGGTATCTTCAGATCCATGTAAGTCATCCCCACCTATCACATTGTGAACCATCACTAACAATTACAGTGCTTCGCTCTCTCGTACCCTGTCTCAAGCCATGGTTCCAGCTTCGCTTCTCATCCTGGCCCTCGTCATCTTCGCAGGCTTCGTCGTTCCAGTAGACTATATGCTGGGATGGTGTCGCTGGATCAACTATCTAAACCCAGTCGCCTACGCCTTTGAGTCCCTCATGGTGAACGAATTCTCTGGCCGCAACTTTACCTGCACCGCCTTTGTCCCCAGTCCTCAGATCCCCGGTTACGAAAACGTGGGCGCTCTGAACAGGGCTTGCTCAACAGTCGGCGCCATCCCAGGTCAGAGCTACGTCAACGGCGACGCCTACATCAACCTCGAGTACAAGTACTTCCACGCTCACAAGTGGCGCAACGTCGGTATTCTCATCGCCATGATGATCTTCAACCACGTCGTCTACGTCGTCGCCACAGAGTACATCTCAGCCCAGAAGTCCAAGGGTGAAGTCCTCGTCTTCCGCCGCGGCAACATGCCCTCCAGGGCCAAGTCCGACCCCGAAGCCGCATCGTCCCGCCCCATCCCCACCACCGAGAAGAACAACAACGAAGTCGCCAACATCCAGGGCTCTACTAGTGTCTTCCACTGGAACGACGTGTGCTACGACATCAAGATCAAGGGCGAACCGCGACGCATTCTCGACCACGTTGACGGCTGGGTCAAGCCCGGAACACTCACAGCCTTGATGGGTGTGTCAGGTGCTGGAAAGACCACTCTTCTCGACTGTCTCGCTGATCGTATCTCTATGGGTGTCATCACTGGTGAAATGCTTGTCGATGGCAAGATTCGGGATGACTCGTTCCAGCGCCGAACAGGCTACGTGCAGCAGCAGGATCTTCACTTGGAAACTAGTACCGTTCGCGAGGCTTTGACTTTCAGCGCTCTTCTTCGTCAACCCGCCTCAACACCACGCGAGGAGAAGATCGCCTACGTCGATGAAGTTATCAAGCTGTTGGACATGCAAGAGTACGCAGATGCAGTAGTCGGTGTCCTCGGCGAGGGTCTCAATGTTGAACAGCGCAAGCGTCTGACAATCGGTGTTGAGCTCGCTGCCAAACCCCCTCTACTCCTCTTCGTCGACGAACCTACATCCGGTCTTGACTCGCAGACATCCTGGGCTATCCTCGATCTCCTTGAGAAGCTGTCCAAGGCAGGTCAATCTATCCTGTGCACCATCCATCAACCGTCAGCCATGCTCTTCCAACGCTTCGATCGTCTCTTGTTCCTCGCCAAGGGCGGACGCACAATCTACTTTGGCGACATCGGCAAGAACTCTGAAACCCTGACCAACTATTTCGTCAAGCACGGCTCTGAGGAATGTCCCAATGGCGAGAACCCTGCTGAGTGGATGCTTGAGGTTATTGGCGCAGCACCTGGTTCCCATACCGACATCGACTGGCATCAGACATGGCGAGACAGCTCCGAGTACCAAGCTGTCCAGACTGAGCTTCAGCGCCTCAAGGCCGAGGGTAGTGCCAACGGTGATGCTAACAAGGGTGATCCCGAGTCGTACCGCGAGTTCGCTGCGCCCTTTGGGCAGCAGCTTCTCATTGCTACTCAACGTGTCTTCCAGCAGTACTGGCGCACTCCCTCGTACATCTACTCCAAGGCTGCTCTGTGTATCCAGGTTGGATTGTTCATCGGTCTCGTGTTTCTCAATGCTCCGTTGAGTATTCGAGGCTTGCAGAACCAGATGTTTGCTATTTTCCAGATGTTCACTGTCTTTGGTCAATTGGTTCAGATGCAGGTAAGTTTTTACTCTAGTCTCTCAATGATGAATGCTCGACTAACTGACTGCCACAGATGCCTCACTTTGTTACCCAACGATCCCTCTACGAAGTCCGCGAACGCCCCTCCAAGACGTACAGCTGGAAGGTGTTTATGCTATCCCAGATCATGGCCGAGATCCCTTGGAACAGTCTCATGTCGGTCTTCCTGTTCGTCTGCATCTACTACCCTGTCGGGTTCCAAAAGAACGCCGAGTTCGCCGGTCAGACAGCCGAACGAGGTGGTCTCATGTGGCTGCTCATCTGGCAATTCCTCATCTTCACGTGTACCTTTGCCCACGCCGCCATCGCCATCACCGACACGGCTGAAGCAGGTGGTAACTTGGCCAACGTCGTCTTCATGATGTCCCTCTTCTTCTGTGGTGTTTTGGCGGCGCCCGATAAGATGCCCGGCTTCTGGATCTGGATGTACCGCGTGTCGCCATTTACATATCTCGTGTCGGCTATCCTGTCGACTGGTATTGCCAACGCCGAAGTTACTTGCGCAGCACGAGAGTTGACCACGTTTGATCCTCCCAACGGAACTACCTGTGGAGCGTATCTGGATGAGTACATTAAGGCAGCTGGTGGTTACCTGACCAACCCCGATTCCACCTCGGCGTGCAAGTTCTGCACCATCAAGTCCACCAACGTCTTCCTTAAGGGTCTCAGTGCCAGCTACGACAACCGCTGGAGAGACTTTGGCATCGGAATGGTGTACATTGTCGTCAACATTGTTGGCGCACTGTTCCTGTACTGGCTTGTCCGCATGCCCAAGAACAAGAACAAGAACAAGAAGAAGACGGCATAAACAAGTTTAGAACTTCTGTGTGCCTGACCTTCTACTTCTCTTCTCTTCTTTTTTTTACTTTACCTTTCGTATCTTGGATATTTTGGACACTGGTTTGGAGATTGTTATAGAGTGGAGGAATTGTACTTAGAAGCCGCATTAATAGAATACAAAATCGGTGCTTGCTTGGATATATTTACGTCCTTTCATGAGTCACGCGTTAGTTATTAGAGCATGCTTTATGGAACTTATTAGGATTAATTGAGTGACTTGTTGTAATTGATGACTCTTTGTGATTGAAGACTCTGTCAGTGCCTTTTTTCCCGACATTTCCTCTGTAGCCGAAGTTGGTGATGTATCCGATATTGCCGACATTGCCGTTGACATTGCAGTTGGTGATGATGCTTGACGTTGGAGGACACCTGAAGTGGATTGCTAGGCAGCCAAGTCCCCCTCATTTGAAGTATCGTAGATCACTCAAAAAAGAAGGTAGTGTATTGATGGTGAAGCTGTTGTGAATAGTCCATTTGCATCGCCTTAAAGGAGTTGGAGTTGACGTTGGTGAGATGATGTCAAACGGACTTGTGTCAGCGCCAACAAGCATCCATTTCCTTCTACATTTCCAATTGCAAGCCCACAGCATAAGTAAGCAATACCTCAGTTTACATAGTATATCTGGATAAATGTTAAATGATCTGCAAATCTCAATACAACCCCCTCCTTGATGCCGACCCAATGGCCGATCTAGCCGACGCCGATGCCGCACACCGGAGGTTCAACCCCGTCTTAACCCCAGACTCTGTAGATCCAAACTAATCCTGTACATAAACTGCCATGGACCCTTAGTCTCTACTTTTGACACTCTTGCCATGATCTTTATTGTTATTCTCTACAGTCAAAATGGCTGATACATCAGATAGCGTTTCCGCCACTCTACGCGACAAAGAAGCCCAAGATGAAAAGACTAGAGACGACGCCGCTTCAACACAAAGCCAAACCAACGATGAGCAAGATCAATGTTGCGACACCATTGAAGAACCTCCAGATGGCGGTTTACAAGCTTGGTTACAGGTAGTGACAGGCCATCTCGTCATGTTCAACTCGTGGGGTTACTTTATCAGCTTTGGCATCTTCCAACCACACTACGAATCCGAATTCTCGCTTCCACCCTCGACAGTCTCATGGATCGGAAGTCTCCAAGTCTGCCTCATTTTCTTTATCGGTACATTCTCCGGCCGTGCTTTCGACGCAGGATATTACCGCACCGCATTAGTAGTAGGCCTATTCCTGCAGATACTAGGTATCTTCATGACCAGCATCGCCTCAGCGTACTGGCAAGTTCTTCTCGCGCAGGGAATATGTCAAGGTTTAGGAAACGGCGTCTTATTTGCGCCGACGATAGCAAACATGTCTACGTACTTTACTCGCAAAAAGACAATTGCAATCTCAGCTGCGGCGTGTGGTGCTGCTACGGGCGGAATGGTGTTTCCTCTGATTGCGCAGCAGCTTCTTCCCAAGATTGGCTTTCGGTGGACGGTGCGCGTTATGGGATTGGTAGTGATTGTGGTATCTTCGATAGTTCTGCTGCTTGCTAGGACGAGACTTAAAGCGAGAAAGGCTGGGCCGCTTGTTGAGTGGGCGGCGTTCAAAGAGCCTTCATACGTGTTATTTGCGGTGGCCATGTTTTTTACCCTGTGGCCGACTTGGATCTCATACAACTATGTAAGTTTCAATAGCTTAGATGGTTACAGACAGCTACTAATGAATACTCAGGCTCGTCAATATGCAACAGACAAACTCGGCGGTTCAGCCTCAGACTCATTCCTCATGCTCATCGCCATTAACGCAGTCGGAATCCCAGGCCGAATGATATCAGCCTTTCTCGCCGATCGCTTATTCGGAGCAATCAACGTCTTTATCCCAACCATCTTCTCCGCCGCATTATGTCTATACATGTGGTCGCAAGTAACCACGCTGACAGGCGGTTTCGTCTGGGTGAGTATATTCGGCTACTTTGGCGCCGCAATCCAGAGTCTTTTCCCCTCGTGCTGCGCGAGTTTGACATCAGATTTATCTAAAGCTGGGACGAGAATTGGAATGATTTTTACGATTATTAGTTTGGCTGCTTTGACGGGATCGCCTTTGGCTGGCAAGTTGATGCAGGTGACGGATGGGAATTATTTGGCGGCGCAGATTTGGGGTGGGAGTAGTATGATGTTGGGAATGTGTTTGTTATATGCTGCGAAAAGGGCAGTGGCTAGACAAAAGTTGGCAGAATAGAATTGAATAGATAGAATAGATGAGTAGTAAATAATTATTATATGTCCTGTTACTTGGTGCTGGCTGTAGTATTGTGCTGCCCCTCAGGGTACCAGAAGAATTGGCCGCTAGAAGCATAAGAGACGAAATTAGTAGATCAGTTTATGCTACTTGGACTATACTCTTTAGGCTATTTAATTTTGTAACCTAAGACTTAGGAAGTCAACTTTTCAGCTACCCAGTAGGTAGTAAATATTTATTATAAGTCTTGTTATTTGGTGCTGGGTGTATGTGCTGCTCCACCAATTGCACCCGTTAGAGAGGACCCTGACGTGATAACCACTAAAAAATCATCACCACCAAAACTGCTCAGCTCCAACACAATCACTCTTCCAAGCATGTCCCCAACACCATGGATATGTCGATCCTGCACAAGAGCATTATCACGTCCTCACATACGCCAATTCATCCGCTTCGCCACCAATGGTACATCAATCCCTCTACCCCTCTCTCAACCCTCCCAGCTAACACCTCTAGATGCATCACCCCTCCTCGCTCCCGCCCTCCTCCAACGCGCCCAATCCCTAACAACCGAACACGATGCCCTCCAAAAGAACCTCAACTCCTCCTTCGACTCCACCACCGCCAAGCGCGTCGGCGAACTATCCCGCGTCGCAGAAGCTCTGAAAGCGCTGGAAAAGTCTCAATCTTCCGTCAAAGAGCTTACGCAGATGCTCGATGATGCAAGTCTGGATCAAGACCTCGCCGCCATAGCTAGAGACGAACTCTCCTCCGAGACGGGCCAGTTCGAAGCCCTCGCCCGAAAGCTCTCCGCTAGCTTGACGCCTCGCCATCCCTTTGCCGATTTCCCATGCATGCTCGAGTTTAGACCGGGGCCTGGTGGTCTTGAGGGGAGATACTTTATGGATACCCTGTTCAAGATGTACAAAGGGCTTTGCATGCGCAGAGGATACAGACATACAGTTGTCAAATATGAATTCGCAGACGGCGCAGGCGATTCATCTTCTTCCGCCGGCGAAAATCCCCTCCAGGAAGCCATTCTCGAAGTCCACGACCAAGGCGCCTTTGACATTTTCCGCGGCGAAGCCGGCATGCACCGCGTGCAACGCATTCCCAGCACCGAAACAAAAGGCCGCGTCCACACCTCCGCCGTCGCCGTCTGGGTCCTCCCCTCGTTCCCCGAAAACAGCGCCACGAGCATCGATTTCGAAGACCCCGAGAGCGACTTTTACGTTAACCCGCAAGAGCTCAAGATCGAGACGATGAGAGCGCGCGGCGCAGGAGGACAGCACGTCAACAAGACCGAGTCTGCCATTCGCATGACGCATTTGCCCACCGGAACGACGGTTTCGATGCAGGACCACAGATCGCAGCAGCGCAACAGAGAAGAAGCGTGGAAACTGATGCGATCCCGAATCGCAGACCAGAGAAGAGAGCAGCGTGAACAAGAGGCGTCTCAACTGAGGAACAGTGTTCTGTCAAAGACGCAGATAACTCGTGGTGACAAGATCCGAACCTACAACTACAACCAGGACCGCTGCACCGACCATCGTGCTGGCATTGATGTGCACGGCTTGCCGAATGTGCTCGAAGGTGGTGAGAAGCTGGATAAAATCATGGACGGCGCAAAGGATTGGTTGGTTAGCAAAGACATTGAAGTCCTCGTTGCGGAAGAAGACGCAAAAGAGAAGGACAAGACCAAGGGAAAGAAATAGAGCTGTACAATTGTGGCATAGCATGACTTGTATATTATGACGTACAGAACCCGCTGTAAGATAGATTTGCCAAAAGGGATATCATGCTAAATAAGATGGCATCGGTACAAAAAACACGATATCCTCCCAAATGCGCCATCCTTCATACCAATGTTTCCGTTCCAATTGATACCCGCCAGTATGTCAAGGCCAAACGGCGAAAGTGTCGTTAATGTCTTGCGCGTCGCATTAATAAAGCATTCATAAGTTCCTCATATATCTCTCACATTAAACCTCCCAGAACAACCTTTCCAATCGTGGCAACCTCGGTCTTGACGTGGCTTCGGCTCTGCTCTTCGAAATCCCGGACGAGGCCTTGGACTATAATCTTGCGTACTCGGGAATCCGCTTTCGTAAACAGCTCAGCAACGGGCGCTGAACAATCCTTCGGTGAAGGCACCAGGGCGAGGAATCTCGTGTAGCAATCGATCAAAACATCGCAGAGCGTCGCAAATGTCTCAAAGTAATCGGGATCGAACGGTAAAGATGGCGTCAGCAGATATGTGTACTCCTCGCCAGGGAGAAGATCCGTCTCGGAAGCTGCAAAGTTCATCACAGACGGTGCAGGGCCCCCGGCAGATGGCATGGGAGCCATCTCGTCGACCAGGGGGTGCATGTCAGCTGCTGAAGTCGAGCGGCGCGATTTACCGCCCGGGCGACGGAACATGCTGGGCAGACGGGCGCGGGTGAGGGATGCAGCGGTGGATGACTCGCCGTGGAGTTGCTGGAAGGAATCGAACTCGGAGAGAAGGGAGTTTAAGCTTCGGAGGAATTCGATCGATGTGGAGGAGTAGAGGTCGACGATTGTGGGGAGGGAGAGGCCGAGGAGGAGGTGGTTTGTTGCTTTTCGGCCGAGCTTTCGAGCGTCGAGGGAGGGCATGCGGCCGAGGTCGGTCCTGTCGAAGAGATATGTCTTGAACCAGTATATACGGCCTTCGTGACTGTGATGTGCTATTAGCTTTAGTACAGTGTCTTGATGTATCGATTCTGCACATACGCTTTCCGTAGATACTCGAGCGTTGCTATGCGCTTGTTGGCAAGCTCTGTGATGTGGTGGTACATAATACTTGCTTCATTCTGCTGCCACATTCCCGACGTTCCCACAGCGCCATTCGGCATAAAGCCCAACGGCGTACTCGGTACTCCTCCATAAAGGGTCGTCGACCCCGTCGCGCTCCGGCTCAACATCTGATTCTGCAGATCTATAGGCGTAGCGGTTGCTTCGCTATCCGACGGTCGCGGCGCAACCTTTGCAGCAGCAGAGAGTGCGTAGTCAGGCAGAGCTGGCGGCGCGGCAGCATCCGTCACGTAGGCGTTTGTTCCGAGAGAGCTCCCGCGACGGCTACCGAGGGAGGCTTTGCGCGAGAAGGAAGCCTTGCGGTCTTTGGGGAGGATGTTTGTGTTGAGAGGATCGAGGGAGCCTTCGCGGGTGGTGGGACGGGAGGAGGAGTTGTTGGAGGAGAAGATGGAGGTTGAGAAGATTGGCGTGCCGTTTGAGTTTGGTGTTTTGGGCGCCATTGTGAAGAAGAGGAGAGGAGAGGAGATTAGCTATACGGCTCGAGGTGTGCGGCCGTGGGTTCAGGAGGCTGAGAGAGGGAGGGGTCGGGGGAGTGTGTGATCGGCAGTGGAGGTTGAGAGGATTGCAGCGTCGTAGATGTCCTGTTGTCGTTTCTGTAGGCGTTGTGCGCCCCCCAGATTTGTTTTATTCAGGAATGTTTTGTTTTGGGTCTTTGGCTTTTTGCTTTTTTCGGCTAAACAGATCTCTCTATGAAATCGTCATTAATATCGATCGTCTTTGAAGAAGGTGGTCGTGTAGGTGAAACGAAGCGAGGCGAGACGAGGCGAAGTATCCGGGTTTGGATTAGATTGGGAATTGAAGTGAACCCCTGGTTTCGTGCTGGAATCCATGAATGAGATGCCGAATCCGGGTTGGTTTGGGTACGGGAGGAAGATTAAAGATCCAGGGTAAGATCCACTATAAACACGTGGGACATTAAGATCTAATGCGAGTAATTGAAGTTTATTATTTAAATAGGAATTAATAAAGAATAATTCTATTTAATTAATGCTTATACTTAGTCATAAGAGTCCTATAGACATCGTGAAGGAGCGAGTAACTGATGAGGATTGTCGAAAGTACAGTGTAAACATAGCAGCAGGGTTCAGTTTCACAACAAGCCTTACCGGCAGTTGAACAACAAGAATAACGTTCAGTAGTAGGTATCATAAAACTGTAATGGCTTGATATCAGATTGCTAGTTAAACCTTTTTAGAAATATCACATACAGAAGGTCCACCAGTAGCGTATCAGACAGTCATATAAACAATACAACACTTCCTTCAGCTCTTAATATCAATTCATGTATATTTCTTGTTTCATTAAAAGTTACCCATCCCGTCTCATCTAATTCGTATATCATTAGCTTAATCGATCACAAAATCACCTCCCTCTGTAAACTCGCTGTGCATACTAAACTCTTCAAACTGCGCAGCCAAATCTTTTACCTGTCCGCCGCCCTGTTTATTAACCTCTAGATCAAAATCCAGCACAAAACTCCCAAATGTCTCTTCCTTCTTTTCCGGCTTTGGTCGTTGTCCTTCTAGAGCACGCATGAGTCTATTGGCCTCGGCGGCTGACATGCTACCGTCGCGCAGAGCCATGGCCAGTAGCCCCTTTCCAACTGGTTCAAAAACAGGAAAGCAAGCGCCCAGGTCTTGACATGCTGCGAGACATACCAAAAAGTAAAAATACCAATTCGCATTTCTGTCAGTGTTGTTCTGCTCGTCTTGGTCAGTGATGATAAAATCAGGTTGTATAGTTTGGTTTTGAAGCGCTGCGTCGCGGATTATCGTGTTGCTGACGTGCACCACTGCTGAGCTTAGAACACTGAGAGAGTGTGCGTGCGGGTGATGAAGACGGCTGATAAGGATGAGCCGTTGCAGCTGGTTTATCGAGGCGCGTAAAACAGCTTTGGGAGACTCGAGAGAAGCCGGGTCAAGTTTCTCATTATTGGGATCCATGATAAAAGGGTGAAATATGTTTATGATGGCCACATGCACTAGAATGCTATTCAAATATTAGACACGCATCTGTTGGAAAGGGTAGAAACAAATCTTACTTGAACGCCAGCACATGGTCAGGCATATGGCGTGGATCAATAGATGACATCTCTGGCGGCAGAGAGTCAGTAAAAGACAAGATCTTCTGATACTTTGCCTCGACAAAAGCCAGAGGAATCCTCATGGTCCCACCGTGCTGCGCAAAGTAAACAGCCACAACCTCTTGCATGATGGTCCACAGCTCACACAGCGCTTGAAACGTTTTGCCTGTATAGTCAGGTATGAAGTGTCGAGGCCAGTGAACTGCTAACCTTTCATCTAACATATCTTGGTCGTTTCTACCAGGAACGGGAAACATGGGAGGGAACGTGATGGGTCTTGTTGGGACCCAGAACGAGTTGAGTCTGAGTGAGGTTTAGCACTGGAGTAGAGTATGGAAACAAGTAACTTACGTGAGGTAGCTGTATGCGCCCCAGGCTGTGTGGGCTGTTGCACGCTTCGCATCAGGCTCCATGGCTTCAAACGACGCTGCATTTTCAGGTGTATGCCGCACGCCAAAGAGCTTCATCCGCTCCGCCATGACGCGCCCATCGTCGAGAAGATCCTGACTATCAAAGTCTGATCTTTGTAGATGACAGCTAACGCTCAGCATGAGAATAGCAGCTACGTTGACAAGCGAGTCGGTCGATCTCTCAGCGCGCCACAAAACACCAGCATCCCTTACAAAATCTTGACTCAGGGCGCCGACTGTTTCGTCAACTACCGAGTAACCTTGCTGTAGGTGGATCAAACGTCAGTTTAGCGGTTTGACGTGGCGAGAGTGGGTGGCAACTTACACAGGCGTGGGCCAGAAGGGCATTCACTAGAAATGAGGAGCAGTAGTCATGGCGATGCTCGACGAGATCGTGTATGAAAAGGTTGGGGTCGAAGAAGCCGAAAATGGTGTGGTTGCTTTGGAGGTAATAGGAAATAGCACTGGCAGCGACTTGGTCTTGGATGGATACGCCGGTCCAGTATCCGATTCGCAATCTGTGTAGTCTGTCGTCACAGTATGTGTCGCGATGGGGTCCGACAGACTCTTCCTCTTGTTCAAACGACTGGGTGCTGGGTGTAGCATGACTATTGCTGGGTGTAGCGTGGCTATTACTAGATGATGTCGAAGGCGATGTAGTGGTGTCAGACGGAGATGAGCCTTCAAGCAAAAGACCCTGACCAGACGATCTCTGAACAGGTCTCAACCGGGGATCGGCGCTCAGAGAGGCAAGGTCCAAGGGAAACAGGGTGGGATACGCCATGCGATGCCGTACCGTCAGCTCAAACTCGAGGCTTGATGATGTGGGTGGGGATATGGCCTGGGCAGTCTGTATAATAGAAGGTCTATGCCTCCCATGCATACTGCCCTGGAGCGAAGACAAGACATCAGCCAGGTTACTCGCGCCTCTCAGCTGGCGATGAGCAGCGAGGGCTTGGTCTTCAGGCAGGGAGAGCAACAGCTCGAGAACATCACGGTGCTCCTTGAGCTCCCTTTCTACGTTGGACACATGGTCGACGCTGTAGACGCAGGTGGTGCCCCATCTCTCACACTTTGAACAGCTGGGTCTTTTTCCGTCGCACTGCAAGCACAGAGGCGGTGGGGTCAGATAAGAGAAGGGCAGGTAGTACCTAGATAGTACATAAAGAGAAAACTTACACGGGCTTTTTTGACACGGCAGTTCTCACAGGCATTGGGCCTGTTGGCACGTCTCCGCTTACCAACCCGTTTATCTGGGTTTTGACCACCAGGGCCTCCCGAGGCGTCGGGTGCGGGAAGGATGGTTTGGTAATGAGACTGAGATTGAGACTGAGACTGAGGACTCATGGCTGAAGTGACGTTGTATGATCAGCCCGTCCAAGGGCCGACCGATTGTGCCCCCCTGGGCGCGCCGGTAGGTTTGTTTACTGGGTACAAAGGAGGTACCGATGACGGGACGTTAGGTAGCGTAGCACAAGCTTGTACGGCAGTAGGTACTAATAAGTGTGCGATGAGAAGTGGCCCCCTCCGACAAAACCTGGGGTTTGGCTATGTTTCGTGTTGCAAGTGACGTGCAAGGGGAGCGGCCGCTAAAAGAAAGGTACGGCACGATAACTCGATCGTGGAGTTGACAAGCCTCTCTGAGGATCGGATCCGGCCAGAGGAGACAGGTTGAGATTTTCCGAACTAGGATCTGATTCGTTGGAAGTATTGCTTAGGCTGCTTTTTGACAGCAGCTGAGGCGCTTTACTATAAACGGTAATATGACTGGGTAAGTAATTTCGGTTATGACTCGGGTTTAGATACTCCGTGATGTATGTAGCTGTAGCATCACCATGTTGAAGATATCGGACCCGGGTTACGAAATTAGGGCGTATTTAATGGCTTTTCTAAATCACCTATCGGAGTATTTACAGCGTGTAAACCATTGCGACGTCACTATGCTGTAATGGCTTGTCAAAGCTCTAGATCTAGGTCCAGGGGCGCTAAAGAAGGACCCCTGTATTTTTGAGTTTACCTTTAGCAATTGGTTGAGAATATGGAACTAAGTTTAAACGGCTACCTATATAACATCAGATATAGATGAGTTGTTGAGGTTGAGCTTCTGGGGTGACTGATATGAGTGCATCTCTCTCTCTTTTAACCGGAAAGGAATGACTAACCAGTAAACATGAGTTGTATACTGAAAACCAAAAGGTCACCGGTTGAAGATATCCGATGCTATGGATCTATCACCAACGGTAGATACCGAGTATCAGCTTGCCTTGCCCATAATCATCTCAGACTACCAAGATACAACTCAACAACAGCCACCAGAACCACAAGCATGCTCATGCCCATGTCCATTCTTCGCATCCCTCTCCTCCAATCCCTCAGCCTCGTGAGTCACGCAACTAACATGAAAAAGGTCCAACTTTATCATCCCCTCAATACCCGTGACAAGACCAACATTCTCCTTGAACGGCTCCGTCTCCCGAAACTTCATATGAGCCTCGACACTCGGCCATCCGATAAACGCAGTAAGCATCACACCTGAATTGCTCTCGTCACCACGAATCGGCACGTCGTTCTCTACGCTCCAGCCGTAGCTGATGCCGCGCCAGTCTGGCGACGTCTTGAGTGCTTGAGCGGTGAATTTATCCAGACGATGCGTTGCTGCGGCGCGAGCTGAGGGGGAGTAGTCTGAGGGGAAGAATGCGACGAGGACTTCTGTTACGGGAGAACTAGCCTTGTCGAGAACATCTTCTGGGGGAAAGGGGTTGACAACAACATGTCTGTTCATAGACTTTTCCAAATCGGCGAGTGGCTTGAGAGATTCTATGACACGAGCATGTTCACTTGTCAAGTCAGCACAGCACATTTTACATCATTTACTATACTCACGGGGTCTTGGGGTAATTCTTATGATCCTCCAATTTATCCCAGTCCATAAACAACCATAGCCTCGAAGGATTTTCAATCTCGAGACTGGTGTAAACCTTTCGTGCACCTGGTTGTCTTAGTACCGTGTCGATGATATCTTGGTACGTTTTGGCTTCGGGGGAATCGTCAAAGACGTTTATGCCTTGTTTGAGAGTGACGTATGAGAACTCTGTCACGTTGCTGGGATTTGAAGCCATTTTGAAGGTTTGAATTGATAAGATGAAGAATAAAGATGGTGCTGGTATGAGATGAGATGTTGGGATAGGAGGGGTAAATGTGAGGTGAGTTGTTGGTGGGGTCAATCCACGTGCCCTTCCTTTCATCCGCATGGGAGAATGGAAGGCCTAACGGAAGGCCTCATTTAATAGTAAAAGTCAAAGCAGTTGTTGCTTATGAGAACAAGGCGAATGATCGTTGCTAAATCTAATATTTAATTTACTTAATTATTAGCAACGTTCAGCTTTGACCTTGATATGACACCGGTAACCCTGTTATATAAGCTTATGTACATACGAAACAAACACTGGTAGAGATTGTGATTCCTGGTTACCTATTCTATTTAATTGAGCAATTGTTTAGTTCTATCTTGTATAGATAAACCTTCAAACAGTAGACAGACTAGACGTAAATGCTTAAGTTGCAACAGCTGTCTATATCCCAAACATCATCTCTAAACTCTATCTTACGGATCACCGCTTAAGTCCATGTCTCTGAAACCAATTCTGATGATGCTCTTCCTCCCACTTCTTCTCCGCCCTTCTCAAAGTCGCCGAAACATCCCAATAATCTCTCTTCTGCGCAACATCCCTCGCCGTTCTCCCCTTCGCATCCTTAACCGTCGGATCCGCTTTATAATCTCTCAACAACCTCACACTCTCCCTCTTCTCCTCATCCCCATCTGCTGCCGCACTCGCAGCATAGTGCAAAGGCGTTCGTCCATCGACGGTTTTCGCATTCGGATCAGCGTGGGCGTCGTCTAGTAGATATTCTACAATAGCTGAAGAGCCGTAGCGGGATGCGAGATGGAGGGGGGTACGCCCGTCTTTGGTGCGGGAAGAGGCGGAGGCGCCGCTGTCGAGGAGGAGCATTGTTATGGCGAGGTGGTCGCGTTCGGCGGCGAGATGGAGGGGTGTTAGACCTCTCGAGTCGTGGATTGACGGGGATGTGTGACGGAGAGCTTCGCTGCAGGCTTGGATATCGCCGTTCCAGGCTGCGTCGAGTAGAGTATCTTCAGGAGTCTTGGTTGGCGATGGAGGCTTGGAGGGCTGGACTACTACTGGTGTTGGTTGAGCTGGTTTTACACCGGTGGGTTCTTCCTTCTTAGGTAAGTCTTGACCCTTTGAAAGTTCTGGATCTTTAGCTGGTGCCGGTAATATGTCATCTGGGTCATTATCAGGCTTGAGAGGACCGTCGTCAGCTTTGGGTTTGACGCCTTTGGGTTCTGTCGATGTAACATCAGCAGGTTCTTCAACTTCAGTCTTTCCACCATCAGCCGTCTTTGCTTCCTCCCCGCCGTCCTTGAGCACTTCTGACTCGTCTTTGACTTTTATATCTGGCACAACTCCGTTCTTTACTCCGTTAGTGCTTTCAGTAGGTTTTGGCTCATCATCGTCAACCTCTATAGACCTTCGATGTTGTCCTACTGGTGGAGGTTCCAAGATTGGTGAAGCAACCCTTGATCCGCGACCTGCAGCGCTTGGACGCCTGGCATCAGTTGAATTAGAAGTTTGTCCAGGAGCCGGCGGCGGTACCGGGTTCTCAAAACCTGGCGGTGGAGGTTTCATAAGAGCACGTCTAAACACGATGTTAGTAAATACCAGTATAGGAATGACACAAACGCACGAGTAAATGTTGACCATAAGCTTGCTCAAAGCTGCCAGTTCCTTTTCCAGATCAGCATCAGCAGACTTGATCTTTTCCTCCCACTCATCCTTGTATTTGTACGAGTTATAAAACTCCTCGAGACTTGCAAACTTGGTACCCTCGAGGCCATCACTACTGATCTCTTGAAGCAACTTTGTCATCTTGTCCAAAGCAACCGTGGCATTCCTGATAGCTTCGTCGATCTGCCTCCTCATAGGACGAGCATCATCTCCGTCGATGATATCGGGTCGTGCTTCCAACGTGTTTTGAATTTGAGTGATGGTGTCTCTGGCTGTCGTTGCCTTTACTGAAAGCTCGTGGATCTCTTCAGGTGTCTTGCGAAGGTTCATGAACCAGTCTGCCCAATCTTTGGCTGTGTCTGCGTGTTCGCTCAGAGCTTCTATACCAGCGTAGGTAGCGAATGCTTGAGGAAGGTGCTTCATGAAATCGAATCCCTTCTTTTGCGCATCAGGTTTCGCTGCTTGTGCAGGCTCATTCTGTTTCGCAGGTTTGGCAGGCTGTGTCCTGGGAGAACGACGCTGAGAACCACTGTTATGACTTGGCCGTCTCTCGGGATTTGGAGGCCGATTTGTTTCTTGATTAATCAGTGGTGAGTTAGGTCTTGACCTAGTCCTTCCTCGAAGCATCTCTGCAGCGAGGTGAGGCGCTGGTCTGTACCCCGAAGGTGGGGACCGTTTGCCTGCTCCAGGTGGATGTTTTGGCGAAGGCTGTGCATCATAAGAGTGAAGTCGTCTAGGATCTGGACGAGAGCTGTCTGTTGGGTAAGATCTCATGGCAGGTCTTGCGTTGGTTGGTTTTGGAGAACTGGGCCATGGTGGTGTTTCATGTCCCTGAGGTCGAGAACCTTGTCTTGGACGACGATTTGGGCTTGGAGATCTTCGACGCGAAGTAGGTCTACTCTCATCCTCTGACATCCAATCTGAGTCTCTTGTCACGCGACGTCTGAGGATACGTTCTGGAGGTGGAGGAGGGGGAGGAGCCCGAGAACGGGGAGATACAGATCTCCATCCAGAGTCCCTCCGTTTAGGCGGTGCTGGTCGATCATAGTATGAGTGTCTTGGACTTCCGGACAAAGGAGGATATCGTGGGCGTCGACTCTCAGTCTCATGAGATCTCGTTCTTTGGCCTGAAGTTGTCGGATTCAAAGGAGGCCTCAAGGGTCCTGGATTAGAGGGTGGAGGTGGTCCATGGGAGGTAGCAGAAGGTCTCCTAACCGGAGCAGGTCTTGTCTTTGTCGAGGATGTTCTCTTTGGCATCTTGACCCGAAAAAGAAGTTGCACTATAATTCAGGGTCCTCGAAAGTGAATGCCCAGGCACCAGGAACGTGGCGACCAGTATTTAACTGATAAACCGGTTTGGAGCTAGAGATGAGTAGCGGCGGGAGGATAGAACGGCATGACGTTGTTGGAGGGTATTACAGGCATGGCACAGTCTGGTGATCCACTGGAACAAAGCAAGGATGGGCTGTGTTGCCGTTGCCTGCCGCTGGGCTGAATCACATGATGGGCGAGACATAAATGGCCATCATCTGTAAGATTGATGCCTAATGTTGATTGATGATGTGCAGTTGGACATGTTCAGCTGCGGCATTTTGTTGGTCAGCCGACAGGATCAGCAAGCAACAGCGACATGGGTTAGTTAGTGTTTGTGAAATGTAAATATTTTCAGGCTGGAGGCCTGTAACAGGACCCTGTACGGAGTAACTATAGATCACCTACTGTAAGCGAGTTAGTTGGTCTAAAACAAGAAGCACTGAACCAGAATCCACAAGTATTTCAACCCTCTTTTCCATAATGTATTTATTGGCTACTACTGTGCCTTGACTCTGCCCCTAAAGATGTCCAACCAACTCAAGATTCAGTCCGTCTGAAGTGCAAAAAAGAAGTGCCTCGCTTGTTTGCAATCGTACTTTATAGGAACAGCCCGATGCGGGGGTCGAACCCGCAACCTTGAGATCGCGTACTCGTAAGAGTCTCACGCTCTACCGATTGAGCTAACCGGGCGTGGCTCTGATTGGTTAAGAGACGAGACTCTTATTTGCCAACAGGTAGTTAAACAGCGACTTCTATAGTCCGCAGAGGTATTAAATATGCATTAGGTATATCGCTACTATAGAGCTTATATATGTCAATTCTACTTTACCAAATTTGAATCTCCACCTGCGGCTCGTCTTGTGTAGAGTATTATTGACACCCAGTTATGCAGCATTGATAAAGTGACCGACGCGTCTTCCGAGACGCCCTCTATTCGTTTCATATGGTACCACAAAGCTAGGGTCGAACTCGTCATGGACAATGCCGGTACCATATGAGAAGAGAGAAGCCGTCCTTCCTTCTTGAGCAATAAAAGGAGGGGGACCATCGCCGTAAAGGTATTCTTGAACCTCTTTGTCAAGACATACATAGCGGCCTTTATGGTGCTGATTGAGCTTCATTGAGATGCTGACCTTGATTCTTTGACTGGCAGGTCGGTTTCTCCAGCTTAATTTGTCCCGGATATTGGCCAACATGTCAGCATGGTTTCCATGACCCTCGGCAAGGGAGAGAAAGCTGAGGTTGACTGATTTCAGAGTTGGCGGGAGCTTGCCAAGGAAGGAGATGAGATCATCCTGGGCGACTTGCATCCCGGAAAGTCCAAAGTGCTTCAGGTGTCTGCGTGACAAATCCGCGATGGGAAAGAGATCAAAAAGCGATATGGAGTCCTGGATGGGGCAAGACCAAGATTTCAATCCATAGTCACTTTTCAAGACAACTTCCCCCAGACCAATTGCTTTGGCCAAGAGGCAGGAAATCCTGCCGTTCCGGTAGATATTCCAATCTTCAGCGTCAAAGTCGGCGCGACATCCCGTTGTTAACGAGAGCACGATACGTCTAAAGTCAGGTCGTGCGACAATCTTGCAAAGACTATCATACTCTGTGTTTGGCTTGTCGAAAAGAGTGTAGTCAATCCCGGTGGGCAGAGTGTGATTGTCCACAACTAGCTCTGAGATTTGAAGGCTGTCTGCGTAATCGGCCAGGATGTTTGTCACTGTGCAGAATCCGCGCCACTGTTTCCTTTCGTCGTCATTTCCCCATCCTTCTGGGCGATTTTCAGGACCACCGTATCCAAGAGCCTCGCCAGATGGCCAAGTCCGAATAACTGGATACACAAACCCGAATGGCAAGGCTCGGATCATGGGTGTTTGAAAAAGCGGCATGAAAAGAAAACCGTGCGCCGCCGGTGTGACGGTGACCTTTGTGAGTTGCGGGAACCGCTGCACAGCGTGCCGAAAAGCTTGTTCATCTGAGCCAGATGACAATACCTCGCTTTGCTGACGAAGCAGGTCTTGATAATGCACCAGTGAATCTCGACTGGGCATTAGGCTCTGAAGCTGCTTCTGCACTTGGTTTTCGCCCTGGTACTTGTTCTTGTCCTGCGCCCTGCCGCTGGTGAGAGACATGCTGTGCTTACAAAGATGGACAAAACCCCTCGAGATGTCATCTTGGTCCTCGTTCGCGGCATGGGCATTGGTTTCATTTTCATTTTCATCCGCTCTATAGGCACGTGGCTCATCGCTGTTTCTTCTAGGGGTTTCAGGCAAAACGGAGTCATCCCATATGATCTCTTTGACGCGATGACGGAAGACGTTGTGGTTGGCGACTCCAAGCAAGACGTCGACATTGCGCGGATTGGCAGAGATGAAGACGCGGTCGAATCTCAGAGTCGACTTGTTTCCCAAGGCTCGACAAGTAAGACGCAAGCTCTTGATGTCGCGATTGCAGAGCAGATCGCAGACAGACCCAACCAGCTCGTTTGGTAGTGACGCAAGTGAAGTAGATGAGCCCATGGTGGTATTTTGAGATGAGCAAAGGTGGAAATGGCTGTAGAGGCTCAAGTAGGGGGGGACAGATGACAGTGTAAAGATGAAAGATAAAGAGGGGTTATTTGCATTTGTAGTGGAATAATATCAACAGAAGCTACAGGGCCTTTGGCGTTTTATGTATGCAACTACCTAGGTAGCTGGTGACTTGACTCGTCCACTGATTATCAGGGGGCTTGAGTACCTGTATAGCCCTTAAGGGTAATAAAGGTGAATTTTGCTACCTAACTTTATACTTGCTAATAACCTACTAGATCCCAATTTATTAGTATAACTCCTAGGAATTTATTAGATCTAATCAGTTAGGACTAGCTAATTAAAGTCTAGGTATTAGAATTTACCTTTATTACCCTTAGGGGCTGTAAGTAGCTTAGCTTAGTAGGTAGACCAGTGGAGAAGCTAAGGTAGGTAGGTACCTAGGGTTACAGGCGGGCAGGGGTCATATCTTATATCTGGGTAGGCTCAGCTTCACAGAAATAAATATCCATTGTGATATCTATCTATTGGTTGTAAGGAAACAATAGACGACATGAGTTTAGCCAATACTGAACTATCCGTTCTTGTTTATTCCTTATGTATAGACTAACCCAACAATCTTCAATTTTATTGAGGAATCGTTCATGGCTGTACGCGTACATTATATTCTATTCTCTTCACTTACCTAGACTAAGTTGAACCAACATAAACATACGTGTCCAGTTCAAGGTCTGAGCAATCCGACTTGACAGCCGGATTCCATTTGTAGAATGTTTCAAGCTCTATCTTGGCCCCCTGGGCAATATCATAGCAAGTATCTCCCTTGATCACTTTGTGGTAGTCGTTGCACGTTTTGAGTATACCAGTCTGCAAGGGAGAGGGTATGCCCGAATTTGTGCTGCTTGTAGATGTAGATGTCTTGGTCGCTGATGCAGATGCAGTTGCTGACTCTGACTCTGACTCAGTCGTAGAGTCCCATCCCGGTATTCCCACGCTGTCACCGCGTGGATATGTTGACCGACGATAATAGGTTCCAAGGACCAAGCCTGTGCAGTCCGACTTGACGCTTGGATTCATTTTGTAAAACTCTCCGAATTCCAAACCATTGGTTGCCATCACGTCATTGCACCTGGCTGCACGTCTAACGCAGAACCACATTGTACAGTTCGCTATCTCTCCCGCAGCGCGAGGGGTCGGCGTCTCGATTTCCTTTTCTGCCGCAGCGGCTTCAGACTTGTTAGCGAGGCGTGATACCATATGAGGTATACCAGCTGTGGACCTACGAGTAGTTGCTGACAAAAGACCGACGCAGTACGAGACGCTCGACGAGTCATTCCTGTATGTCATGGTGCCTGTGGCTGACGGTGCATCTGCGTCAAAGTCCTCCTCAGTTTTATCAGCATCAGTCAGTGACGGATTCCACAGAATAAACTCCTACACGATGCAAGTTAGCCTGAATTTGTCTTGTGAGTATATCTTGACATCTTACCTCGGGTTCAATGCCGTAGATTGCCGTCAGTGCCCAACAATCGGCAGCAAGATTATCGGTAGTATTCTCAGTCCAGTAGTATCTGTACAAGGTAAGGTGTGAGTAGATGATTATGAAGTGCTCCAAAGCAAAGCATTTGGTAGGCAATGCCACTTACTCAATGCAATCCAGCTGTGTCCCGTTGGCAATGGGAACAATGTCATCTGTAGACGGGAAATGGTCAAGTGGATCAGTACCATTGTGACTAGACTGGTCGGTTGACTCTGTCTTCTTGAAAGGTCACAAGGTGGCACTTGGGGCAGCTGTTCCTCTATATCTAGGATAGGTCGAGATGGCACCGATAGGTTTTACGCAGTAGCTATAGTCCAGCCAGAGGTTGGTGCAATTTCTCCAGACTTGTAGATTAAGAACCAAGCTGCAACAACATATCGGTAAGTAGAAGTCTCCTCAGCCCGTTTGCGAATCATCTTACAAGTCGTCCATAGTAATAGCCGAAGCAGCCAGAAGGTTGGAGCAGTCTTCACCCTCCTTCACCACCGCGTATTGTCCACAATTCTTGTTCGTGTCATTAGGTACCTTGGATGGAATTGGCCTGCACGGTAATGTTAGCAAGTGATCCATCCGGTAGAGGCCTTTTTTTGTTCAGGAGCCGGCATTACGCTGCAGTGGTGGCGACAGAAGTGTCACCCTTGGTATAAAAAAAAAGTAAAAATACATATTTAATACCCCTGCAGACCATATAACCTAAAGTCTTACATCTGACCAGATATATATAATTTTTATAGATCTATTAACTATTTGTATTTAGGTAAATAGATTCCGAGTCACTATGTAAGTAATGAGGTTTACGAGTTGAGACAGTAACGGTTAGGACACCTTATGTGTTAAGTCTTGTTTTTACAAATTGCCAGTAAGCAGGCAAACACGTCCAGAATCACACAGTAGTTGCTCATGAGTCACAATCCATTACAGCTTACCTACACTTCGTATAACATAAAACTTAACTTCATTTAGAAACGATGGTCTTTCACTCAGTCGAAATTGGAGCAGAGTCAATAAAACATCTCAGTCAACTGACCGTGCGTTACCCTGTACTCCCCTCCTCTCAGCTCACGAAATACGTATCACATACATACTCCCCGTTTCGGTTAATTGATCGATGGTGAAATGTGACTATTGACGCCTCAAGCCATGTTGCTTTGGTGCGCAATGTTTCCGTTGGAGTGCCATCCACAATTGGTTTTGATGTAGATTCTGCTAGTTCCAAAGTTACCGCCACCAAATCGACTTGTCTTTAAACCACAACCTTATCTCGATTAGTTGATGCAGGCGTGATGGGATCTGGCAATCTCATAGCGGTTCCGGGTAGTAGATCCGCAAATGTCCGAGCTGAGACTTGATATGTGAGAATGCACAACTAGTCAGCACCGGAATTACAACCTCAAAATCTGTTCTCAGTAATGTGTTCACGTTGATATAAATTGAACCTCGAGCAACGCTTCGTAATATGTTACTAGTAATAGAAAAATCTGTGTTCCATGCTGTCCACCCTCCGTTGGCTTAATGCCTTGGAAAGTGAATTAGCAACGTGGTACCACAGTGTTCACTGACCTTTTGGTTCACGAAGGCATTGATAAACTAAGAGAAATGTCAGATTCCATTATTAATTCCAACATACCTACTAAACAGCCACCCTCAACAGTTTCTGGTTTGAGAACCAAGTACACGCCAATGATATAGTTATGACGATACACCCCCTAAATGAAAGCAGAAGTCATCCTAAATCCCTGTTCACTGCATAAAGTTTATGATTGATCACAAGTCAATATGTAGATCAGATCTTGTGCCTTGCATGAACATTCCCAGGTACATGGAGCCTCAGCTCCAAAGCTGAAAACGATGATTTCTCACTACTAATTCCTGATACGCTGCGTCGGTTCTATACTTGATGCTAATATCGTTGACAAAGTGGCCGCCTGTAGAGTCACATATTTGAGACATAACAACGTCGGCTGTGTCAACCGTTACTTGTCGAAGAAGCGTCTGGCATGAAGAGCCCAAACCAACAGCAAGGAGGGACAACAGCTCGAAGACAAGCCTTCGTGCTGATCCGGCCCATTCGGAATCTAAGCGGTCATCGCCAAGACGAGGCGCACCAGTTGAAATGCAGATGAGGGCTGCATCTGACTATGAAGTTCTAGATTCACACCGATCTGGACTTTTCTTTGTAATCATACATAAAATGACAAGGGACAGACTCCTGCTACGGGTGATTATATCTATGAATTTGCTACAGCAGCGAACAGACAACTCCCCTTCCGAATTCACCTTGGCAAGATTCATAATATCACCATCTCCTCCCTCTTTGTGCCGTGTTACACAATATCAAGCCCCCTTCTTCTTTCGGTGTAGTCAATGCAAGGGTCATGGACTTTCCGCGTAAGAGGCTCAGAGCCGCCCCCCTCGGATCCAAACCGGATTTAGACACAGTGTTATAACTTGGAGGAAAAGCTACCGCGACTTGGCTGCAAACGGTTTACTTTGCACTGCCCAAGACATGTCCAAAACGTCTATTGGCGCGTTTTTGTCCTGTGTAACCAGGTTATCAAGGTACGTAAATTGAGATGTGGCAGGTCGTGGAATGTGTTGACTCTCATATTATACCAGAGGCGGCCGCCTGGCGCTTCAGCCTTGTAATTAACTTAGGTTGTCGAAGAGACTGTTAAGCTACCGAGTTAAGAGCAGAGATAAGCTTCTGTCAGAATTATTAGTTCCCTCGACTAAGGGACCGGCTCCCGTGGCTAGTGGAATGTCAGAAGGGAGATGACAGCTGGGAAATAATGTCAATCTGAGACATGACGATATCCACGCTGTCACTTTGTCTTGGACTGTTGTTTTCGACTTGACGATCTTGCCTGCTGGTCGGGCTGTTATTGATTTCCGTGCTCGTGACACCAGTGCTAAGTTTCAGTGACATTTCTTTGCTCGATTCCCTGTTAAACTTAAGAGTCTGGACTCTGTAGTCAGAAAAATCTGTGAAATAGCAACTGATTTACTATTATTCACAATGTTCAAATCTCGACATGACATGCCTTTAAACCACTTGCATATCTCTTTCTCAAAGTATTAAGTGGCATTGCGCTGTGATATCTTACATAACAGGTATTATACACAGTATGCCTGGTGAATGATGTGCGTACCTGATCCAATGATCACTCTCCTACTACCCTCTTGTGTCACAACCCAGGATGTACAATCCATCTCATCAACATTCCAAGGACCAAAAGCCCGGTCCCGCAGCACACATTGAATTGAGACTGGCCTATCGAGTTTTACGAAACATGTTTTTGGCTTTCTTTGTTCCTCTCATGCAGGAACGCCTATGCCAGCAGGCGAGAGAACGGAATCTAAACCGCTGTCACTGTGGGTGATTGGCATGAAGGCTTCCCCTTGGCAACCCAGATCCAGTAACAATACCTTTGTAAGCCATGAGATTTCTGTATCATGATTTCATCCTCTCATCAGTACGGTGCTTTGGGATACAACACAGAACCCGAATGCGGATGGAAAAAATGAGATCAACATTCTTATAACCCTCTGTGACTCTTTCCAGCGACTCTTCGCGCGAGACGCGTGAAATTTCTCTTCGTTTCTTCTACTATCACACATTATTCTATTCTTTCATGCACCTTGTGCAGAAGCCGTTGTAACAATGCGGCCTTTGTTCGAAGTGTTACGCCATCTTTTCTTCGCCAGCTTGGCGGGTACATGTCACGGCCAATTTGGCGTGCAAAATGATAGGTCGGTTCTCGGTATTAACAATGAATATTCAGGGGTTTGTTACACCTATGTCTCAGTGTATCCCGTCCTTGCAGACGATGAGTACATCACCATCACAAAGCCCTACAGAGGGTCTGTCACTGCCCTGTACACTGTCCCTCCGCAGGGCGATGAGCCAGGTATTGTTATCGTTGAACAGCCAGGTGGCTCTTCAGCGCCCGAAAATGTAGTGATTCCTGCGACAGACGATCGCTCTTATGTGATTGTTATTCGACCATACAAAGGAGCAAAGTCTATATCCGCACCTATTACACAGGTTGTTCCACCAAGAGATGGTCGTCCAGGTCAAATTATTATCGAGACTCCAGAGACGGCTGCTGCAGCCCTTACACCAGGAGTCTTGTTTCCGGTAACACTGGAGCCACAATATGCGACTGACTATGTGACGGTTCTACAGCCCGTCGCTGGCACACTGGCATCACCACAGCTCATTACCATCACACCAACTGGTACCAATAGGGGATCGGTTATCGTTAATATTCCCGCCTCGTCATTCAACGGAGGAAACGCTCAAGGTATCACCCTTCAACCTGATGCCGAAGGCGACTACGTTACAGTACTACAGCCAGCGGGTGTCTCGTTTACTGGGACTACTCCAATCCGCATTACAGTACCACCCAGCGGCGACAGACCTGGTACTATCATCATCCAAACACCCATCCCAGGCCTTTTGAGGCCAGCGAGTCTCGAGACTCTGGGTTCCAACTCATTAAGCGCATTGGGTCTTCTCGCTGGTCAAACGATTACTATACAACCGACAGATGCGACTGGATACGTGACCATTATCGAGCCAGCCGAAGGCAGCGTTACACCAACAGCGCCTATTCGAACCACGATTCCACCGACTGGCACCAAGCCTGGCACTGTTTTCATTCAGACCCCCCCTGGAGGCAATAATGGACAACCTGGTGGCGGAGCAATCACTGACGCTGCTGGTGCAACTATTCCACCAACGCGCACTCGACCAGATGGAGCCATTCCCTACACGACAGTTACTCGAGGTGTGTCCAACGACTTTGGCGACTCCGGTAGTGGTTCTGGCAATGGTTCAGCTGATGGCGATGGCGACGACGATGGTGGAGATGGATCTGAGGAAGATGATGACTCTGGGTTTGGAGGGGTTCAAGGTCGTCCAGGACAAGGTCAGGGCAACAACGAAGGTCCACGAGAGACACTCACCATCCCTCCCGAAGGTGGAAGACCTGGTACCGTTCTTGTATTGACGCCTGATGGTCAGAGTGATTCGCAGACTGATGATGACTCTGACGACTCTCCTGGCGGTACTCAGCCTACCGGGGGATCTGACACAGGGGGCCAAGCTGGCTCCAGCGACGGTGACAGTCAAAGTGGAAGTGGCTCCTCTGACTCCTCTGGCTCTGGTTCATCGGGCTCATCAGGCTCTGGCTCTGGCTCTGGCTCTGGCTCTGGCTCTGGCTCTGGCTCTGGCTCTGGCTCTGGCTCTGGCTCTGGCTCTGGCT
>NC_031952.1:8383610-8414561 GCF_000303195.2 Fusarium pseudograminearum CS3096 | reverse complement strand
GGCTCTGGCTCTGGCTCTGGCTCTGGCTCTGGCTCTGGCTCTGGCTCTGGCTCTGGCTCTGGCTCAGGATCATCAGACTCTGGATCATCAGGTTCAGGATCAGGATCTAACGGATCGGGGCAAGGAAGTAGCTCTGGCAATGGAGGCTCTAACGGCAACGATGACGATGAAACTGGAAGCGGCGGCGTGCAAGGCAACGGATCTGGATCGCAAGATGATGACGGCGAAGGTGATGCCGACGGTGATTCATCTGGAAACGGCGCATCTTCAGGTTCAGGCAGTGCAAGTACCAATGGCAAAGGTAGCCAACCAGGAGCCAATTCGGACGGTAGCTCTGACAGTGGCGACTCAAGCGGCTCGAAAGGCGGCAATGGAGGTACACTGGGTGGAGGCGATCGCCCGGGGGATGAAGATCAGTCAAGTCGCAAGTCATCAGGTCGCAAGTCAAGCACTTCAAAACGTTCAACCTCGACTAAATCGCCAGTCGTGGTGACGAAACCCACAACATACACTACCACCTCCGGCAGCAAAGTCATCAAAATCACTTCCAATGTCGTTAAGACCCTCAGCGATAGCAAGTCATCTACCCGAAAATCTACAACCACCAAACGAACTACCAGTCTCAAGGGCAATCTAGAGGGCATGGGAAGTCGTAGTGCTGTGGGTGGTACAAGCTTCACAAGGCCTTCCAACAGTCGGTCTGCAAGCTCTAAACAGGCCTCCACCACCAACGGCAACGGGGACGCAGGTCAAGATCCTGCCGACTCTACAGTTTTGGCAAATACTTCACCAGAGGCGTCTCCAGGCCCAAGCACTAAGAGTACAAAGACTTCATCGTCCAAGTCAACTTTTTCTGGTTCGATAGACACGGCTGTTCGACCTGGTGGTAGTGGTATAAGTACAACAAGTCGCAAATCGACCGCGAGTTCCTCTCAGACCACAGAAGATTCGAGTAAAACTTCATCTAATGTCAATGGAGGCTCAGACAAGGCCGATACTTCTACATCAAAGACCAGATCCTCCACATCCACCGTTGGAAGCAAATCAACTTCGTCATCCACAAAATCTGGCCGGGGATCGAGCGGCTCAGTCGTTGCTTCATCGCGAGCATCAAGTTCTACATCTTCAACTGCGTCTCTCAAGGGCAATCCGGAAGACCTTGGGACCAGAACTGACGATACCGAGGAAAGCACAACTCAACGCAACACACGAAGTAGCTCAGTCACTACATCTTTAACATCCCGCTCTTCTACCACAAAGTCTAGCGGTACGACGTCGCCAAATGTGAACACCAGACCTGGCGGAGAAACAGCCGGCCAAGGATCGTCCACCTCCTCGAGGCCTTCTTCTTCTCAGACAACAACGAAGACTTCCACTACTACATCGAAGGAGGTAATCAATATTGACACATTGATTGGTTCGCAAAGTGTGGCAGAGTCTGATCGTGTACCACAAGGTGATGAAGAGACATCCACAGCTCGCAGGACAACAATCTCCTCAACTAGTAGCTCACGAGATGAAGAACAAGAGCCAGCGACTTCGACTGGGGAGTCAAGCCCTGATAGTGATACTACTTCACTATCTGATGAATCGACTGCTACGGCTCGTGATGGAGAAGGAGACGCTGACTCTTCTTCCACGAAGTCAGGTCTCACAGGAGAGCCTGCGGGAGGTCCAGGAAGAACAACTCTTGTCGACGACGAGGATCCTGAGCCTTCAACCGTTGTTTCTAATGGTGCGCCAATCGTTGCTGAACCGTCCAGCTCTGCTACATCCGACGATACAGACAGCGAGGAATCTTCCAGTGTCTCAGGTGATGTGCCTTCTGAGACTGGTGAAGATGACGATGCGGAAACCAGTGCCACTGATACAGCTACAGCTCAAGACCCTGATGCGGAAGAAACTGGCTCTGAGACACTGTCAGGCGGTGCTCAGGAGACTGAAGAGCCCGGTTCAGACGATGAGGGCACGAGTTTGATCACTCCTCAAATGCCAGTTCCCACTAGCCCATTACCTAGTACTGTCTCCGAAGATCGATCTCTTTCGGACGATGAGGATCCTGATGCTGAGACCGGGGACATTATCACTGATAACCCTACTGGCAGCGCAACGTCTGATCCCGATGCTTCGAATAGTGCTTCGAATGGCGAAGCATCAGAGACAGGTGACGATGATGCGGAAGAAACAAGCGCCACAGAGGCAAATGGGTCTGCAGTAACCAGTGCTACTGATGGCGCTGGCGACGGTGACGGCGATGTGGTAACTACTACCGATGCTGATGATGCAGGCGAGCCTGCGGAAACTAGTGATACCGATGGAGACGGGGATGGAGACTCGGCAACTGTTACTGTTACTGCTACTGCTACGGATGACTCTGAATCCAACACTGAAGATGGCAACCAGGCCACCACTGATGTGTCCGCAGGAATACCCGCAGACACTATCACAGAAGATGGCACCCAAACCACCGAAGAACCCGATGGAGACTTGTCAACAGTTACTTTCTTCCGAGCAGGTCGAGGACAATTCCGAACAACAGTATACATCCCACCTCAGGAGACTGGCGATCCTTGGACCGCAATCATCGAGACTCCAGTCTCTGAGACCCAATCTGAGGGAGCAACCGCTCACGGGGATGATGATACCCTTACTACTGCCCCTGCTATTACCGGAACAGCCAACATCACTCTCTTCAGAGGTGGTAGTATCAGGAGGACGTTTTACATGTCCCCCAGCGCTTCTGACCAACCTGGTACTGTTATCATAGAGACACCGACAGGCCCAATTCCATCCGCTACTGCATTTACCACAATCTTTAGTCCTGGAACTGGATCAGCTACAGTCACTATCTACTACCCACCCGATGATCCTGATGAGCCGGGTACATTTGTAATCGAGACTCCTGTGCCTGATACAGACGCTACTGGTAGTACAGACACCAGATCTGGCACCACTATCTTTACACAGGGTACTGGAACCGTTGCAACAACCATCTACCTCCCACCTGATGTCTCGGGAGATCCTGGTACATTTATTGTTGAGAATCCTGCCTCGGAGACTGATGATGAATCGTCTTCAGACGACGTCAACGAGGGCACGGACTCTGATGCAACAATCACACCGGCTCCCAGTGAAATTCCATCTCCTGGAGCCGAAGGTAATCTCACACTCTATAGATCTGGCGAAGAATCGACTCGCCAGACAATCTTCATTCCACCGACATCAAGTGGCGATCGATGGACAGTCATCATCGAGACTCCAGCTTCAGAGACCGAACTGGAAGAGACCGGGACTGCAGCAACTGTTCCTGGCTTCCAGACAACAATTGCGTCGGTTACTGGAACAGCCAATTTTACCATCTTCACAGCTGGTACTGCGACCACACGCAAGACGTCTTACATTGCACCGAAGACTTCAGGTGAACCAGGAACAATTGTCATCGAGACACCCGTTCCCGGAACCTCCAGTAGTGGTCTTACTGCCAACCCTGAAGCTCTTACAACTGGTGATGTTATTTCTGCCGAATCGACCACGACTGTCTTTGTTCAGGGTACTGGCACAAGGGCAACGACTTACTATGTTCCGCCCGCGGTTACTGGCAAACCTGGCACTCTCTACATTGAAGCACCTGCTACTGGCAGCTCTGATGAAAGCACAGAAACAGACCTGCCTCCTGGTGTTCTACCCAATGTTACTATCTCCAGTGGTGTTCCAGGGTCTGTCACTCGGACTGTGTATGTATCTCCCACTGCCTCGGGCGAAGCTGGGACTATTATTATTGAAGTACCCACCGGTGGCTCTGGCGACACTGATGACGATGGAGACATCATCTCGGCTGCCACTACAGTGACAAGCTTTAGAGGAGGGCCAGCTTCTGTTACCGTCACTAGTTATATCCCTCCCACAGTCTCTGGAGAGGCTGGAACACTCATCATTATCACGCCAACCGAAGGGTCTGGAGCCAATACCACTGGAGGCGAAGATGCGGCAGAGACTGACGATCCAAGTGATCCCGATGCTGATTCCATCTCAGCAACTACAACTACTACTATGTATCAAGATGGCCCTGGCTCGATAAGAAGTACCATCTATATCCCTCCTACTGCTTCTGATGAACCTGGAACTCTGATTATCGTCACCCCAACTGAGGGATCTGCCAGTACCACTGGCGACGAAGATGCGGAGGAGACGGACGATCCAAGTGATCCCGATGCTGATTCCATCTCAGCGACAACAACCTCCACCATATTTAGAGGTGGCCCGGCCTCAGTAACAATTACCAGTTATATTCCTCCTACCGCTTCCGATGAACCTGGCACTCTGATCATCGTAACACCAACCGAGGGATCTGAGGCTAGTACCACTGGTGATGAGGATGCGGAGGAGACTGGCGATTCAAATACAAATCTGATCTCAGCGACTAGAACTACTACTGTATTCCAAGGTGGTCCTGGCTCAGTAAGGAGTACCACTTATATCCCTCCTACTGCTTCGGATGAGCCTGGTACTCTAATCATCGTCACCCCAACTGAGGGGTCTGCAAGTACCACTGGGGATCTAAATACAGATCTCATATCAGCGACAACAACTACTACTGTGTACCAAGGTGGTCCTGGGTCGGTACGAAGCACCACTTACATCCCTCCTACGGCTTCAGATGAACCCGGCACTTTGATTATCGTCACACCAACCGGTGGTTCTGAAGCTAGTGCTACTGATGATGAAGATGCAGAAGAGACTGGAGACGCTTCTCAGACTGACTCCATCACCGACATAGATGTCATTGAGGCAACTGCCACCTTCACCAGCTTCAGAGGCGGCTCAGACTCAACCACCCGAACTACATACATCCCCCCTACTGCTTCAGGTGAAGCCGGGACACTCATCGTTGTAACACCCACATCGAATCCCGACAATGTGTCTGCTGGAATTACAGGCACAGAGGCAGGAAGTCCAACTGCTGTTATTACTTCTGGAGGTAACGTGACAATTTACAGCGGTGGCCCTGCTTTGTCGACGACGACTCGATATATTCCTGCTACTCTATCAGGGGATCAGGGCACCGTGGTTATTGAGACTCCAACATCTGGACCTCAGGCTACGGGTATCGGAAACGTTACCATTGTCACTGGCGGTCCTGCGACAGTCACGCAGACCATTTATATTCCTGCCATAGTCACCGACGAACCTGGTACTATTGTCATTGAGACCCCCACGTCTGGTGTTGATGAAGACATTATAACCAACAGCACGGTATACAGTGGAGTCTCAGCTACCGGTACCCGAACGGTCTATGTATCCCCGACAGCATCTGGCGAACCTTGGATTATCATTATCGAGACTCCCGCTGTCAAAGCACCTGAAAATGTCACTGTCTACACCGGCGTTTCAGCTACCGCTGCCACGACTCGATTCGTACCAGGTACAGACTCAGATGACATTGGCACGATCATCATTGAGACTCCTCTCGACAGCCCAACGTATGTGACCGTTTATACCGGCGGGCCAGGTACTGCTACTACGACTATATACTTGACACCAAGTGCTTCTGGAGACTCAACTACAATGGTTATCCAGACGCCTACACAGGGGGATGGAGACGCAGAGCCCAGCGACACTGGTGCAATCTCTGTTCCTGGAAATGTTACAGTGACGAGCGGTGGATCTGGTTCAGCTACAAGTACTATCTACGTTGCACCAACAGTATCAGGACAGGGCGAAACCATCATTGTTGAGTATCCAACAGGCGATACTGGTGATGATGATGCAATCACAATTGCTCCTACAGGTTCCGGCGGCAACTCTACTGTCATCCGTGGAGGCCCGGCTAGTGTCACCACAACTATATACATACCACCCACATCGTCCGGCGAAGGCGGAATTATCATCGTCGAGACACCTACGGAGGACGACGCAACAACAGGTGTACCTGAGACTGGAACGATCACAGATGAGCCTGGTGCAACTGGTCAACCTGGAAACACCACCGTCTTTAGTGAAGCTTCAGGAACAGCTACGGAGACCTTGTACTACCCTCCAGACGATCCAAGTGAGCCAGGCACTGTCGTTGTTGTAACTCCCAGCAGACCCACCGCCACTACAATCTACAGCGGTGGTCCAGTCACTTCTCTTCGGACTTTGTACATTTCTGCAACAGTCTCTGGAGAACTGGATACAGTACTCATCGAGACACCGGCCACTGGTGCTGAAGCCGAGACTTCGGAAGCTGCAAGTGGTCAGAGAACTACTACGATCTTCGGTGGTGGCTCAGGCTCAGCGACAAGAACAATAGTTATATCCGCCACCGTGTCGGGAGAGCCAGATACAGTTCTCATCGAGACCCCAACTGGCGCGGAAGTTGAAGCTACAACTATTACAAGAGGCGGCCCAGTTTCCGTTGCAACGACAGTCACCGTGCCTGGTGTATCGGGAGGACCAGATACTGTTTACGTGGAGACTCCAACAGTATCAGACGACGATGCAGCTTCTGAAACTGACGACGATCAAGTTGAAGCTACAACAATCACTAGGGGTGGCCCAGCGTCCGTCGCAACGACTATTACTGTTCCCGGTGTATCGGGAGGACCGGATATTGTTTACGTCGAGACACCAACCACATCACTTGATGATGCAGCTTCAGAGACCACTGACAGTGAAGTGGAAGCCACAACAATCACCGTAGGCGGGCCAGTGTCTGTTGGGACCACATACACTATCACAGGTGCGTCAGGAGAACCAGATACGGTATACGTGGAAACCCCAACTATGTCAGCCGACGACTCAACTGGCAGCAACGGTATTGATGCCACTACTATTACACGTGGTGGCCCAGTCTCGGTTGCGACAACAATCACTGTTCCTGGTGTTTCCGGCCAACCAGATATTGTTTATGTGGAAACCCCAACTACCGTAGCCGACAGCGCAGCTTCGGGCACTGATGATGACTTGGAGCCTACTACGATTACTAGAGGTGGTCCTGTATCAGAGGCAACGACCATTACCATCCCAGGTGCACCAGGGGAGCCAGACACGGTTTATGTTGAGACGCCAACTGCCCCAGCAGGTGGTAATGATGCTACCACAATCACTACAGGAGGACCTGTCTCAAAAGCAACAACGATTACTATCTCTGGTGTGTCAGGGGAGCCCGACACAGTGCTCGTTGAGACACCAACTGCCACAGACGGAGAGAATGAGGCGACTACAATCACAAGAGGTGGACCAGTCTCGGTAGCAACAACAATTACTATCCCAGGTGTGTCAGGCCAGCCCGATACAGTTCTTGTGGAGACACCAACTACTGAGGCCACTACAATTACTCGAGGTGGCCCAGTCTCAGCCGCTACAACAATCACCATTCCTGGTGAGCCTGGTGAACCAGACACTGTTGTCGTTGAGACGCCTGCGGAGTCCTCTCGAAGTGCTGTCGAGTATACAACTATCACGAGAGGCGGTTCTGTGACTGCTGCTACTACAGTTACGGTTCAGGGCATATCTGGCGGGCCCGACACGGTATTTATTCAGACGCCTACAGAGTCCCCCAGTGACACCGAACCTGAGTATACTACAATTACCAGAGGCAACACCGTCTCAGCTGCCACGACTATCACTATCCCTGGTGTTTCGGGCCAACCAGGCACTGTCGTTGTTGAGACGCCTGCAGAAACTACTAGAGATGGCGAGGTCGAGTATATTACCATCACCAGAGGCGGCTCCGTGACCGCTGCCACAACTGTTACGATTCCAGGAGTGTCTGGTGGACCCGATACCGTCTTCATCCAGACACCAACTGAACCAGCCGCTGGTAGTGGTGCGATTGAACCTTCAACCATAGTCACAGGTGGTCCTGTATCTGTTGCGACAACAATCACCATCCCAGGTGTATCAGGTGCTCCAGATACCATCCTTATCGAGACTCCGACAGGGTCTTCCGGCGAAGAGCCTTCAGTGACTGACAACGGAAGTGATGGAGAGACAATTGCCACCACAATCACCAGGGGAGCTGCAGTAACGGCTGCGACAACCCTCACCCTCACTGGTCAATCTGGTGAGCCAGGCACCGTTGTCGTAGAGACACCCATTGATGGCTCAGAAGATGAGGAGACCGCCACCGACACAGCTACAGGAGTTGTTGTCTCGCCTGAAGGTCGGCCGAATACTACAGTCTATATCGGCGGTCCTGTTAGTGTACCGCAGACAAGATATGTTTCAGCTACAGTCTCTGGTGAATTGGATACAGTAATCATTGAGACGCCGACTGCTGGCTCCAACGAAGAAGAGGTGGAGTACACTACTATATTCAGTGGTGGATCTGGCACTGCTATTAGAACTACGACACTTCAGCCTGATGATCCAGCTGAACTCGGTACGGTTATTGTCGTCACTCCCACGGGCGCCGAGGAAACTGGGGATGGGGTCACGTCCACCACAACAGACGACACTGAACAAGTCGAGTACACAACTATATTTAGTGGAGGATCTGGAACTGCTATTCGCACTACGACACTTCAGCCTGATGATCCCGATGACCTGGGAACGGTTATTATCGTGACTCCCACGGGCTCTGGAGAAACTACTACAGATGATGCCGAAGAAGTCGAGTATACAACCATATTTAGTAGCGGATCTGGAACCACCATTCGTACTACTACACTTCAGCCCGACTCTCCTGACGAACTGGATACCGTCATCGTTATCACTCCTACGGGCTCTGCAGACACTACCACAGATGACGCTGAAGAAATTGATTACACCACTATCTTTAGCGGTGGATCGGGAACTGCCATCAGAACTACGACACTTCAGCCTGATGACCCTAATGAACTAGGAACCGTCATCATCGTGACTCCCACTGGTGCTGGAGAGACCGCCACAGATGATGCCGACGAAGTTGAGTACACAACCATCTTCAGTGGCGGATCCGGAACAGCTACGCGCACTATAACGCTACAGCCTGACACTACTGGTGAACTGGGAACAGTCATTGTTGAGACTCCCACTGGGGCCGAGGTGACTGCCACAGATGATGCTGACGACATCGAATACACTACCATCTTCAGCGGTGGTCCGGTAACTGCTGCTACTACAAGGACATTGCAGCCTGATACTCCCGGCGAGCTTGGAACTGTTGTCGTCGAAACCCCTACCGCTTCAGATGAAGCCGACGATACTGAGTATACAACTATTTTCGCCGGTGGTCCTGGTACTGCTATTCGTACTATCACTCTCGAGCCAGACTCGCCAGGAGACCTTGTTACCGTTATCGTTGAGACACCTACAGGTTCTGACGACGACGCAGAGTACACAACCATCTTCAGTGGTGGCCCTGCGACAGCTACTCGCACTATTACCCTCGAACCCGACACGCCAGGAGATCTTGGTACTGTCATAATCGAGACACCTACTGCCACTGTCGATGAAATAGAGTATACTACTATTTTCAGTGGGGGATCAGCCACTGCCCGTCGCACAACCACCTTGTCCCCTGACTCCCCCGGAGACCTCGGTACTGTCATCATTGAAACACCTACAGGTTCTGGCGATGAAGAAGAGACAACAACAGCTGCCAGCCCTGCTGATGATGTTGAGTATACTACCATCTTCAGCGGCGGATCTGTTACAGCTCGTCGCACAATCACATTGCAGCCTGGCTCTCCAGGGGATCTCGGTACAGTTGTTATCGAGACTCCCACCTCAGCCGTCGATGAAGAAGCTCAGTACACAACCATTTTTGTCGGCGGTCCTGCGAATGTTCCTCGAACTACTACCATCCCCCCTGAATCATCGGGACAACTTGGTACTGTGGTTGTCGAGACACCGACTGGAGACAATGCGATTGAGTATACCACAATTTTCAGCGGTGGTCCCGTAACAGCGCCTCGAACGACAACACTTGCTCCTGGCTCGCCGGGAGACCTTGGTACAGTGATTGTTGAGACGCCTACAGGAGGCAACGAAGAAGAGGAGATCGAGTACACCACAATCTTCAGTGGAGGATCTGGAACAGCCTCTCGAACTATAACACTCGCTCCTGGGTCACCGGGAGATCTTGGTACAGTCATTGTTGAAACACCTACCAATGGTGAGGGCACAGCTGAGATCGAATACACTACTGTCTTCAGCGGCGGATCTGTGACTGCATCTCGCACAACAACCCTAGCTCCTGGCTCTCCAGGAGAACTCGGTACCGTTATTATCGAGACTCCAATTATCCGAGAGGGTACAGCTGCTGCTGATGACATCAGCTATACCACTGTCTTTAGCGGAGGACCTGTGACAGCCTCGCGGACAACCACTCTAGCTCCCGGGTCACCGGGAGACCTTGGCACGGTTATCATCGAGACACCAACGACTACAGCTGCTGGCGAGATTACTTATACGACCATCTTCAGTGGGGGTTCTGTGACGGCGTCTCGGACGACCACGCTGGCTCCTGGATCGCCAGGGGACCTTGGCACAGTTATCATTGAAACGCCAACTGCTACTACTACCAGTCAGGTCAGCTATACCACCATCTTCAGCGGAGGGCCTGTGACAGCCTCTCGAACGACTACTCTGGCGCCAGGTGCTCCTGGAGACCTAGGTACAGTTATTATTGAGACGCCAACGACTGCAGCCGCTGGTCAGATTACATATACCACCATCTTCAGTGGCGGATCCGTAACAGCATCTCGGACAACAACTTTAGCCCCTGGATCGCCGGGAGATCTTGGCACAGTCATCATTGAGACGCCAACGACTGCTGCTGAGATTAGGTACACAACCATCTTCAGTGGTGGATCTGCCACTGCTTCCAGGACTACTACACTAGCACCCGGAGCACCAGGCGATCTCGGCACCGTTATCATAGAAACCCCTACATCAGCCGTGGGTAGAAACACGACCATCTATAGCGGCGGATCTGGCTCAGTTGCGACAACTATATACTATCCTCCTGCGACAAATGATCCTGATAAGGTCGGCACAGTTGTGATTGAGACGCCTACACCCACTCCTACCCCAGCGCCAATCGTTCAGAACGTCACAAGAACCATTGGAGGTCCAGCTGGTATTACTACCACGATCTATTATTCCCCTGCAGCACCCAATGAACCTGGTACTGTTCTCATTCAAACCCCAACAACTACCATTGAGCCTGTTATCCAGAATGTCACGCGGACAATTGGAGGACCAGCTGGTATTACTACCACGATCTATTATTCCCCTGCAGCACCCAACGACCCTGGCACTGTTATCATCCAGACACCAACAACTACCATTGAACCAGTAATCCAGAACGTCACACGTACAATTGGAGGACCAGCTGGCATAACCACAACAATCTATTATTCCCCCGCCGCGCCGAACGAACCTGGAACTATCCTTATTCAAACCCCTACCACCACTCTTGTAGTACAAAACGTCACTCGCACAACAGGAGGTTCAGTAGCAACAACAATCTACCTCACTCCAGGCGCAGCAGGTGATCCAGGAACAGTCATCATCCAAACCCAAACTCCTCCAGCGGTAATCGTTCCTACAACAACGACCACAATCTTTAGAGCAGCTTCTAGCACGGCTACTGCTGGAACAACATTCTACATAGCGCCTGCAGCATCTGGAGACCCAGGTACCGTCATCATCGAGACTCTTGTTCCGTCTACTACATCTAGTAGTTCCACAAGTACCAGCATAGCAGCCACTGGCATGCCGACGTTTGACTGTAACGGATACGGGTACATCGTTGGAGGCTTGCTGACTCCAGGTCTGACGAGAGTCAACCTAGTCACGGGTGACAGAGCATTAATTAACCCCAGCGTGGGCAACGGTCTAGCTATTCAAGGCATCGGTTTCAACCCTACCGACAACTACATCTACGGCTTTATGTCAAGGGGTCTTATCCTTAGTGTTTTATGTCTTTTAACACCATGCCAGCAGATGCAACTTATCCGGATCGCCGCCAACGGTAATTGGGAGGCTCTGCCACTGTATCTCAAAACATCAGCGATCAGCATGGGTGATTTCGACAATACCGGCAAACTGTGGGTTTCTGAAAGCGGAGCCAAGTATTGGGCGATTGATCTTCTGAAAGGATCTTCCACCTTTGGAAAGGTGGCTACAGAAGGAACATCAATTACTCAAGGTCTCGTTACCGCCGTGGGTGACTGGAGCTACCTGCCCGGTATGGGTAACTATCTCTACTCGGTTCAGGCATCCGTTATTGGCAATGGTATCGTACGAACAAACGTTGTGCGCTGGTCAATCGATACAAAGACGTGGTTCACCTACAGAACCTACCCCAGCCTGCTCCTGACAGCCCTCAACTTGCTCTGGGGCGCTACTATAGCAGCGCCTAACAATGTGCTGTTTGCGCAAGAAAACCTTCTTGGGCAAACTTGGAGGTTCGATCTGAGTCCCGGAGTCACAGCTAATCCTGTGCCTATTCCTGGAGGCGCACTCTTGAACTTGAACGGTGATGGTGCCAAGTGTGCAAGCGGAGTTGTTTAGGCGATGGATTACGAGAGCGGCAAGATTGTTCATAAGCCGTGAGGATGGACGCATACACTGCCATGTTTTCCTTGAGTATGCATGCACACTGTCATATTTTCCTATGTCTTAGTCAAGCCATCTATGTATTCTCTATGTACTCGTTAGTTTATCAACAATTATTCCCTTTGTAATAATCTCAAGTCGCCTTTGCAGGTGTAGAAGCCAACGTAGCGGTGCTAGAGCAAACACAACCACCAGGCCACACGCTCGTCACAGGAGGTGCATTGCAAGTCGCTTCCGCAGTCCAAGAAGCAAACGTAGAAGTAGGCTCCTCAACCACGACGTCAGCCCTGACAAGAACGGGAATAATCTGACCAGTCGCAAGACGGAAAGGGCGATGGTTCAAAGCCTGGAGAAGCTTGGTAATCTCGCCAGAGTGGCTGCTGATGCTGATCCAAGCAGCACTGTCGCTGGTGAAAATGTCGTCCAGGGCTTCCTTGCTTCGCTCCAATTGGTGCTCGTCCGTCTCGCCCTTGACACCAGTCCAGAATGGGTCGTGCTCCTTGAATCCCTTCTCAAACTTGATCTTGGGGGTCAGAGAGCTGATGTACTTCTTGTTGCTGCGATGATCGCACGTGCGGATGCTAATACCCTCGCGCAAAAGTTCTTTGACCATGGGAACAAAAGGCTTGTCCTTGGGAAACTTGATGCCAGTGAAGGTTTCATGGGCGGTCTGGACGCAGCGCGCCAGAGGAGAAGCATAGTAGCTGTCGAAAAACGGCATACCCTCGTCTTCGAAGCGTGACTTGAAGTAAGCATTTGCTTTGTGAGACTCAGCAACGCCAGCGGGAGTGAGGAGGGCATCTTCCCAGACCGATGTACCGTTGCCAGGGAGAGGACCCCAGTAACACTGTATTTTACTGTCATTAATACAATCACCCGTCAGAAGTCTAGGGTAATGGTGACTTACGTTCCAGGCTGCCTTTCCGTAGTAAGCCTCGGCAGCGTTATGATAGCCCTCACCGTGTCGGCCCATGACTAGAACCTTGTATCGGGTTCTGTCGCGACTGGCATTACGGTTGAGATGCTTGACATATTGCTCGAAGCGCTCCCATTGCGTCTTGTAGCCTTTGCGTGGGTTCTTGGGGTCTGTAGGGTATGTGCGGTTCAAGAGACCAAAGTTCCAATCAGCCTGGATTGTCGGTTAGTATATGCACGAATTGAGTATCGGAAAGAAAGCCGTACATAGTCAAACGTGGTGGGATCGGTGGCAAGATCATCTTGCTTGAAGAAACCTTCGACAGAAGTATACTTGATCTCCTTGCCCTTTGCGAAATGCCAATCTGCGAGAACAGATGGAGCGAGGGTGAGTACGGCAGAGATAGTGGTGAACTTCATGATGAATTGTTGACGACGAAGAGTTCAATTGCCTCGGCTCGAATTGAGGAGAAGCATCTTATATACCTCAAAGACCTTGTCGTCGTTTAAGCTGCAGAGTATGATCGCGCGGTTTACCCCAATGGCTTGGCTTGACTACTGCGGTGGTGAACTTGACCTGTCCGGGGCATCTTGGCCCGAAGTAGTTCACGAACACGGTAAAGATCGGAGCCAATGGATCGGAAACGTGGAGGGCAGGGACCGAAGGTAGTGTGGAGAAATAGAGACCAGATGCAGGGACTAGGGGTTTAAGGGTGATGTATTTTGAGGATTCGGTGAGTATAACAAGTTAGATGGAATTATATCGCGTGGAATAGCAGTGGAATAAAGATAGCAAAATGTCGCGAGATGAAAAAGGTGAGCACGTGTGTTGAGGATAGACTCTTGTTTGGCAGATGACAACCAGGTAGCGGGATACTTTAGTTTAGTGCTACTGCTGCCCATAGGGTCACTGATAATGAACTGCAAAATAAACTCATCTGATCAATAAACTGTACCTGCATCCATCATATGATTACTTTACGTTTATTTGGTCTAGGTCAGGTGATTTAATTTACTAGGCTTAATAGAGTAAAATTACCTTTATATAAGAACCTATTAATCTTCTTTAAACTATAACCTATATATATACTATAAACCATACCTTTATTACTTTATTATTATTATAACCTTTATTTATTTATTTTTCTAGCTTATATTAATAAGTTAAAAAGCTAATTATTATAGTTTAAGTCTTTAATCTTATTAAGGAAGTCTTATTTTATCCTTAACTTTAGTAAACTATTATAAAGGATATAATTAAGTATTTATAATTTAGCTTTCTCACTTTATAATTAATAAAAATAATTACTATTATAAGACCTAATAGCTATAATTAAAGTATAGCTAAAGATAGCTACCTTAATATTTTAATAGTTAATTATATCTATAATAGCCTTAGCCTTTATATAGATAATATAATTATTATCTACAGAGGTAAGCTTAATTATATAGGTAAAGATAATAGTCTTTTTATAATAAGTAAGGTCTTATCTATAGAGAGCTAGTCTTTTAGTTAGTATTATATTTTATTTAATATAGGTATTAGTAATAGGGATTAAGGTAAGATAAGCTAAGTAAGCTAACTGATAAGTTAGATTTTAATGTTTTATTAGATATACTAGAAGAAAAAGGAGTAGGCTATTAAGTAGTGCTTTTCTATTATATAAGAATAAGGTTATTTTTATGCCCTAATTTTTATAACTCTTAATATAGGGAAGCGAAAGGTAAAATTGCCTTTTTAGTTATACTAACCACTAAAAGTACCTGCATCCATCAAAGAGCCTCATGCAACTCATGACGCAAGTTTGTGCCAATTGAGACACCTTCAAGGTACAATCAGGAGTTAAACTTTACAGTGGAGATGGAATATTCTACCGAGTCGTCACAGCTGTCGCATGCTGATCTTAGTTTACAATCATCCTCAAGCGAGTGTTTAAAGTATTGGATCATCTCTCTTTATTCACAGTCTTTTTATTTTACCCCTTTGTCACAGACTCTCATGTTTTTTTTTGTTGAATCCTCAAAGCATGGATCATAAATGAGATTGATTTACCCGCTGTGGGGGGTTATCATGTTTGCATGTGAAAGTGACCTTTTTGTGCAACTTTATTCCTGTTTCCCTATAACAATCCTACTGTGACTATAAATATGGATGTTAATGCACAAATAATACGGATTTTAATACGCAAATCCAAGCAACACGACAAGGCTAATCATGCCGAGCTGCCGAACTCATTAAAGTCACAGAAGGTCAAAGCCTAAACGGGCCAATCAGACCTCACTAAAACAGTTAATCTGGCTAAAACTCGTTAACCTCTGCCCCAACAGCTTCAGTTGAGTTACGTATCACCCTCAGCTGTCAAAGACCCCTATGTCACTGATAATTCTTGGAAAATACATCATAACTTGTTTTTATTCTTCTTCTATACTCGACATTCTTACTCTAGACTTCTCTTAAACACTATAGACTACATCTTTTAACTATTCCTTCATTTCTTCGCCACCATCATCACTATGGCTTCTATCGACCCCACTAACCCCTCCGTCCCTGTCGACCAAGATGCCCTCAATCTCGAGGGTGAACCAGCTCCTGAGCTTCTAGAAGGCCGAATCTGGGTCGATGGCTGCTTTGACTTTTTCCATCACGGTATTTACTCTCTCCTACCTCCATACAAACATCACCAAACACCCACTGACTCTCCCAGGCCACGCTGGTGCCATCGTCCAAGCTCGCCAATTAGGAAATGAGCTCTACGCCGGTGTTCACTCCGACGAGGCCATCCTCGCCAACAAGGGTCCTACAGTCATGACTCTAGCAGAACGGTAATCGCCTACTCTCAGCGACACTTTTTATACCATCGACTAACTGTTTTACTCCCAGAGTCGCTGCTACTGACGCCTGTCGCTGGGTCACCCGCTCCGTCGCCAACGCGCCCTACGTCACCTACCTCCCATACATCACCCACTACGGCTGTAAATACGTCGTCCACGGCGACGACATCACCTCCGATAGCGATGGCAACGACTGCTACCGATTCGTCAAGGAGGCCGGTCGTTTCAAGGTTGTCAAGCGCTCCCCTGGTATTTCGACCACCGACCTCGTAGGCCGCATGCTGCTCTGCACAAAGACGCACTTCATCAAGTCCCTCGAGAAGAAGCTCGCCGGCGTTGAAGGCCATGGCACTCCCGAAGAGCGCATCGTAGAAGGCCAAGAAATGATGGAGCGCATGAGGCTATACGCCACTGATGCCTCAGGAAAAGCACCCGGCGCCGAGGTGTTCTTCTGGACTGCGTCTCAGGAAGCCAAGTCAGAGGACGCCGACGAGGAGAGGGGCAGCTTCCGCCAGCTCATCGAAGGACCTGGTCCCAAGCCTGGACAACGCGTGGTGTACGTCGACGGAGGTTATGATCTCTTCTCCAGCGGTCACATCGAGTTTCTGCGCCAGGTTCTTCTGGCTGAGGAGGAGCTTGCGCGCAAGGAGGGTTGGTTCTCTGAGCAGGCTATCAACGAGCGAAAGGGCAAGGGCGAGGATTACCCCCCCGCGTATGTTGTTGTCGGCGTCCACGAAGACGAGGTCATCAACCAGTGGAAGGGCATCAACTACCCCATCATGAACATTTTCGAGCGCGGTCTCTGCGTTTTGCAATGCAAGGTAAGCATTCCCTTTCCCTACCTATCTAGAATACGATATACTAACAGAGTAACCCAGTACATCAACGCCGTCATCTTTGGCGCTCCCTTTTCTCCTACAAAGACTTACCTCACTACCCTCCCGCGCGGAACCCCAGACGCCGTCTACCACGGCCCGACATCCTTCATGCCCCTCACATACGACCCCTACACTGCGCCCAAAGCAATGGGCATCATGCGACAAGTCGGCACCCACGCTTTCTCTCATGTCAACGCAGGAGAGATTGTGCAGCGCATCCTGAGGAGTCGCGACATGTACGAGGCGCGACAGCGCGCCAAGGGTGTCAAGGCCGGCGCCGAAGCAGCAGCTCGCGACAGGGAGATTATGGAGGAGGAGCAGAAGCAGAGAGAGGCTGACAGGGCATGAATGAGTACCTGGTAATTAATTGTGGCGGACAAGCGGTCTAGATGGGGGGCTAATGGTCTTTCAACAGGCCGGCCCGGGAATTAAAAAAAAAAAAAAAAAAGGTAATCAGTTGATCATGATAGCCTACCTCTTTTAAAAAATGACGAGTCCTCGGCTTAAGTTGCATTGTCTGTAGTATCATGACACCAAAGCCACGCCTCCCACACCCTCTATTTACGAACCAGATGCAATGCAACCTTGTCAAAAACGTCTCGTACAGTACCGGCCTTCCTGTATAAGAAATAAGTTACCAATTGACGGAGAGCATGACCTCATGACAACCGACACAAGGCAATTGACGGTTAGCGGCGGACAGCGACACCAATTCCGCAGTTTGTTTTGTTATGCCAAGAATACCATACAGTGAAAAAAGGGGACGGCGATAAAGCAAGGTATTTTCTTTGTGTCAGAATTGATAGACAGGGATTCATTGGACACATGACTCTTTTGACGTTGTATTTCCTGATTGCCCATCTACCAATTGTTTGAAGCAATCATCTTTTTATCCGCGCCCTACGCCCTTGCAGTGGAGAAAAGGCTTGATCTGTCAATTGTATAGATTGGACGTAGCTACGGGTACAGTACGCAATATTCCGCGCTCGGAGGGGATACGTTTAGTTACACCGCAGAGTCATACAAGACACAGTCTACCCAAGGTACGTGGACCAGCTGATGGGTTGCGCATTTTCACTAGACATGCAGTGCGTGTAAGCGATCTCGATAAGCACCCAAATAGTTAGGTGTCAGTTTACAACAGAAGAGGAAAGTAATCAATCACTGTATCTACCTAGCCAACAGAGTTAGCAACGCCTCTACCATTGATATGTACAGTATCAATTGTCAATCATGGTTAAACTCTGCAACAAAAAAACCTTGCATAGAAGCCCATCCATCTTATCTCCAGAACCCCTCCAGAAGCCCCATCTCGACCCCTCCCAATAACTAGCGGCTCTCCCACATCCCCAGGGGGTTGAGGTGTGACAACCATCAGACCCAAGTTGGTGCGCTACCTATCATCTGCATACCAACCAAAGCGCATGACCAGGTATCTCTCTGTATCTTTTTTTTTTTTCATTATCTAAAAAATGGATCATTAAGAAAAAACAACACCAACTTTTCCACGAAACCCACATCGCCGGAACCGAGCGCCGCGCGGGCAGAGACGGTCTATCCGGGGTTTTCGGCGGGGGCGGATCTTTTTTTTTCGACTACTCGTGACTCGTCTTCTCCGCGAAGATTGATATGGAAAATGATAGGTATATAGACAAAGTACTAAACTTTTTTAATTTTTAATTTGTTTGCTTATATAAAGTTTACTTCTCTTTCTTTATCCATTGACTCTGGTTCTTCTCTTCTTGACACACACAACCCAACTACTATCTCTTATCACTTACACATCTCCATCATGGCTCCCTCCGCCGTCGAAACCCAGGACGTCAACCTGACAGCCGCAGCCATCCACAAGAAAGAACACGCCCAACCTGCTGCCACCACCACACAAGCTCCCCTCGACGCTTCAAAGCTCACATACACCTACACCCAAAACCCTCGCTCCGTCCCCGATGAAGCAAACGCCCACTCCGGCGACGAGACCATCGCCACCGACCACATGGTCCTCGCCGCCTGGAAGCAATCCACCGGCTGGGCCGCTCCCGAACTCAAGCCCTACGGCCCCCTGAGCCTCATGCCCACCGCTTCCGTTCTTCATTACGCGACTGAGTGCTTCGAGGGCCTCAAGGTGTACCGCGGCTATGATGGAAAGCTGCGAATCTTCCGTCCTGACCGCAACGCCGCTCGTCTTCGCATGTCGTCTACCCGTATTTCTCTTCCCAGCTTTGAGCCCTCCGAGATCGAGAAGCTCATGATTTCTCTGCTCTCCGTTGACGGAACCAAGTGGCTCCCCGCCGACCGCGCAGGAAGCTTCCTGTACATCCGCCCCACCGTCATTGGAACTGCTCCCCAGCTTGGTGTTTCTGCTCCCAAGGAAGCCCTCCTGTACATCATTGTGACTTTCATGCCACGCATGGACGCTCCCCCCGGTGGAATGCGCCTGCACACATCCCCAGACGATATGGTGCGCGCCTGGGTCGGCGGTTTCGGTTACGCCAAGGTGGGCGCCAACTACGGCCCATCTCTGCTCGCCACGGCAGATGCGCGAACCCGTGGATTCCACCAGATTCTCTGGCTATACGGATCCCAGGGTGAGTGCACTGAAGCTGGCGCCAGTAACTTTTTCGTTGTCTGGAAGCGAAAGGACGGCAAGAAGGAGATCATCACTGCTCCTCTTGACGACAAGCTGATCCTCGACGGTGTTACCCGTCGCAGCTGTCTGGAGCTGATTCGTGAGCGTCTTGGTGATGAATATGAGATTACTGAGCGAAAGTACACCATCTCTGAGGTCATGGAGGCTGATGCTGAGGGCCGTCTGCTCGAGTCTTTCGCCGCTGGCACTGCCGTAAGTTTTACATCAATCTTTCGCTGAGAATATTATGCTAACTATACCAGTACTTCATCTGCCCCATTTCCCAGATTCACCACCGCGGAAAGGACATCAACATCCCCATGGGCGCCGAGGGCGAAGCCGGTGAGGTGACCAACAAGGTCAAGGGCTGGCTGGGCGACATCATGTATGGTCGCACCGAGCACCCCTGGGGCGTTGTCATCCCCGAGAAGAAGCAGTAAAATGGTCCGATAAACGTGCACTCGCAAAGGAGTGTACCAAAAGTTGATTTACGGAACGGCGTTTAGCGGGAAATACACAAAAGAGACCGGTTGGTTCTTAAAGATATACAGATAAAGACAGGGATGCAGATAGTTAATGAGACATGAACTAGACGATCAATTAATTGAGTTCCCTAGCTACATGACAGTTGAGCGTGTGCTGACATCCTTCAAATCAATCGTACATGGTCGTTACATGACATCGATCAAATACCAGCGAGCAAACTCGCCATGATCTTTTGGGTTTCTTCCTGGATCTTACTTTTAAAGTCCTGCCGGGATCAGTTAGTATCTCCCAATTGATGATGAAAGCGCAACATACCTGGTCAACCTCGTCCAACAGCTGACAATTGGCCTGAACAATAGCCCTGGCTTCTTTCTTGAACTCCTCAGCTGCTGCTTTAGTTTCCTGATCCATACCATTCGCTCCTCGACCGCGGTGTTCTAGCCCATTCTTGAACTCATCCCACGCTTCTTCTTCAGTGCGACAGCATTCCTCCCACTCGGCGCTGAGGCGAACAACTTGTTCCCTTGCCGCAGCGATATCTTGTTTGAGACGATTCAGATGGACTTCGAGGCTTGCTCGAGGATGGTCGTCCGAGTCGCAAAGGGTTTTTGACAGTGGGTACTCAATGTTGGCGTAGAGGTCTCTGCTTTGCGCCAGTGTCTTCGGCGATTCTTCGGCGAAGCTTTTGATCTCGGCTTGGACATCGGCGTGTGCTTTCTCGAGGTGTTCAGTCGCAGACTCATGTATGGCTAGTCCCATGCGTGCATATGATCCTATGTTTTGTTAGAAATGCCTTCTAACGTCTTGCGTTACGACTCGCCTCGAAGCTGGGTAGCTGGGTCGTTGCTCTCCGGTTCCTGCACCATCATTTTTCCTCGCTTGGAGTTGCCACTGTAATTTCCCAGAGAGGCGTGAACCTGCTGGTATAGATTGTCATATGGAGCGGGCTTTGAGGGGGAACGTTGAGGTGGAGGGTCGTCGCGCAGGCGAGCTCGTAGGGTTGAGGGGTACTCGTCTTCGCGCTTGACGAAAGTCGAGGTACGATTTCGGATCGTGGACGCCATGACTGCAAATAAACAAATAGATGCTTGCTAATCTGTTGGATGAGATTGATGTGGTGAAGAGTAAAGGTGTCCGACAACCAGGCGGAAGTTCGCAGCTCGTCGGGTCGTCGCAGTGGAAGGTACGGATGAGGAAGGAACGGGACATTCTCGACAGCACCAACATCCACCTCTTGCCATTTTAATACAAATGATTTGACTCTGAAAAAGACAATTCAGACAGTTTTGATCAATTCGATTGATTGACGGCCCTTGTAATGCATTTTGGTACTCGCTATCCGTGTGCTGTCTTGACCTTTAGCAATCTCCCTTGATACCGACTAATGAGACTGTCCTTCATTTTGTTCCCCATCCTTCAACTCCATAACAAAAAATATGAATATACCTTCGCCTCTCATTTTTTCATCATCGCTCCTTTGCCCTAAGTGTTGATCTTGTTCTCAATCTCCTCCACAATCCTCTCCCAAGTCACCATCGCCCCATTCCCAACATCACCACAAGCCAAACTCTTGGATATCGGCTGCAAAACCTCAAACCAACCATTCTCCCCACCCCAATCCTTCTCCAGCACCTTGATATGCGTCGCTGTAATAGGATGCGCAAACATAGCCGTGTTCATCGCCGGAGCCACCAGAATCTTCTTCTTCACTCCGTCCACATTACCCGTAGTATCCCACGCCCTGACAACAGACGTCAAGAGATTATCGCACAGTCCATTTACAATCTTTGCCATCGTATTCGCGCTCAGAGGCGCAATGACCAATACATCCGCCCAGCGCCGCAGTTCAATATGCAGGATGGGCGCATTGCGCTTCCACGGCTGCGCCCACTCGTGGGCATCTGTGTAGATGGCGTCTACGTGTGGTAGACGAGATACCTGGTCCACGGTGGGCTGTTCAAGACTTTGGCCGGCGAGAAACTCTGACGCTGATTGAGTCAGGATGAGACGGATGGAGATGTTCTCTTGCTGTTTGAGACCGTTTATTATCTGGACGAGTTTTATTGTCGCGACAGAGCCTGAGGCTGCTAGAAGGATGTGGCGCTTGCCGTCGCTTCTAGCTAGTTCAAGAGTTTCTGTTGAGTTGCGCATTTTGTGTTCGTGATGGGCGTCGTGCCCGTGTTCGATGGTGTGAAGCATGGAAGGTATAAGTGGTGAGATGAGATGGTGGTTTTGTCAGCGGGCTTGGTGAGATGTGATAGGGCACTGCGCTACAGTGTGGAGTGATGTCGAATATGACCTCGGCTTTGGGTGGTATTGCGCTGTTGACAAATGTGACAAGTTAATCGATCAATTCTTCAATTCGATGTTATCTACCAAGAGTGAAACCTATATTTGATGCGAAATGGGATTAATATATATGATTATTTATTTTTTGGTGTGCTGAAAGACCCCGCGATGCCATCACCCCACCAAGCATCATATCATCAACTGAACAACATCCTTTGGCAGACGGAGGTTAAAGTACGTAGGCATGTTCTGATATTTTTACTGCTCGGTACAATTGGTAATCCTCATGATAGATTGCTCACCAGAATTCTCTAATTAATAACATTAATAATTGGATAACATCTCTTTTGATTGACAGACTGTAAAATCCGCGTACCTACCCTTGACCTTGACTCATCGTGATAATGGAACTAACGCATCCCGCGATAAGCTTCTACCATTCGGAACAAAGACTAATAACCATAAAGACATGATGGAATTATACGATATGTGATCTTTCATCATTCGCGCATCACAATGCCTTCACAAGTTGAAGGTCGCAAGATTGATAAGCCACCATTACCTCATCGCTAATTGGCCACAGCCCGTGTCAGCGCCACCCTGAATTCCGGGGATCGGCATCGGAACATCCTTGACATCACTCGCTAATCCCGTCCAAAACTTCCACCATCTTGAACAAACCAACTGCGAAGCTTCTCTCCCACCACATTCTCCCCATCACAGCCCTCACAATGTTTGCGCGAACAGTAGCATCGGTATGAACCCCTCGCTCCATCAACATTGCCATCGACAACAACTAACTCACCCATCTAGTCCCTCCGACAAGCCGCCCGGCCCATGGCCGTCTGCTCAACGGCCTCTGCCTTCCGCGCCCCCATCGCTCCTCTATCCCCCTTCCAAATCCGCCTCCTCTCCGACCAAACCCGCTCCGCCATCGACAAAGCCGTGTCCTCCGCCCCCGTCGTGCTCTTCATGAAGGGAACCCCCGAGACACCCCAGTGCGGCTTTTCGCGCGCCGCCATCCAGATCCTCGGTCTTCAGGGCGTCAACCCCGACAAGTTCGCCGCTTTCAACGTCCTCGAGGACCCTGAGCTGCGCGAGGGTATCAAGGAGTACTCCGACTGGCCCACGATTCCCCAGCTCTACGTCGAGAAGGACTTTATCGGTGGAACGGATATTCTGGTGTCTATGCACCAGAATGGTGACTTGGCTAAGCTTTTCGACGAGAAGAAGGTTATTCTTGAGGGAGAGCCTGAGCAGAAGGAATAGAGGATAAATAATTGGGAGTGTATGAATATTCATGATGTAATATGGGATGGATACCACTGTATGGCAGATTACGGACTGTACAGAAAAAGAAGCAATAGAAAGGTACGATTACTGGTGTCGCCATCAAGTTAAGCACGGAGAGGTGAATATGTCTGCATGGTTTGGAGGTCCCAGACTGCACGTAGCATCCAGACTCAAACTCAATCCCCGCTGGTAGGCAGGAAAAGGATATTTATTACCTGGCATTGACCATGACTTGGTAGGTGTAAAACGGTGTCTCAATCAAAGTCTATATGGTCTATGTCTATGTCTATGTCTATGTCTATAATTCGATCCCCAGCTCTTCCAGATACTTATATCCGTCTATAAATTCCCAGCAGGCGCTCTTCCACACCAAGCGTCAACAAGATGGCTATGCGTATGTCCCTCAACCATATTCTCAAAAGCAATCTCAATCACAGCATCCATCTTCACACGGGCAAAATGATACTTCAGATCCAGATAGATCTGCTTGAACCTGCGCAGTACAAGCTGGAACTTATCCTCGTCGCGCTTAAAGACCCATTCTATCCAGGTCCGGACGGGCATCGCTGGGGATGTACCTGGGGCTTGCAGACAGACGAGAAGCACTTCGGGTTCATTCTGCCAATTGACTGCGTCTAGGAACCCTTTCAAGGAGTATTTGAAGATGTAATCCTTGTATCGGAATAGCCTGTTGAGGCCTGGGATGACATCGTAGGTGACTACCAGGTCAATCTTAACCTCTGGCTCGGGAACAGCCATTCTTGGGTGTACCAATAGGGCTCCAAAAACTCGTGGTACATCCTCAATCGAGTTTTGACTCGATGGTTCTTCAGCCTCATTTGCCTTGTCACTAACAGGGTTTTGCGTTTGCTGGGAATTGCTGTCAGTATCCAAGGATGATGGCGGGGGTGCATTGGCATCTCTTTGTCGGTTGACACTGGGTGTTGTCTTTGTTCCTATCGAGATGTTGCGCTCATGGAGATTAGTGCGTGGTCCGCGAGGAGTTGGTTGATGACCGAGACTGATTCTGCTGATGTTACCGTGTTTATCTCCTAGTCTGTTAACATATCGCTGTTGTAGATCGGGCTGTACCGCTGGTCGCTGCTCATCCTAGACAACAATTAGTGAAGGTGCAGAACAGTCAATTGTGGTCTCACATCTTGAGCTAGCTCATCAGGACTTTCGTTTGCCCTGGGGATTATCTGGTATACGTCTTGTCTTGCCTCTTGTTCAGATATAGTAGTCGAATGGCTGTCTTGAGAAGAGGGCAGTAGAGTGTCACTCTCGTCACTGCTCCTGTGTATGTAAGCCCCTGTGCTGGAAATGCATTCAATGGGATACTCACGAATCGTAGAGAGATGGTATAGGTGGTGACGGAGATAATGGAGGCGATGGATCGAATAAGAGAGGGGGACTCTCGCTCTCGGGCGTTTGTCGACGTCGTCGCTTCGGAGGTCTAGGCATCAAGACCCCGTCCTCATCTCGTGGTCGCTTAGAACGTATCCTCTTATGAATGATTGTCATGTTCTTCCTGATAAAGTGACATAGAACGTTAAAATAAATCCTGTCACTCATGTCAGCAGGTACCATTCGACATTGTTGGTGGGGGGAGTGTACTGTTTCTCGTCTCGTGGATACTCCAATGTGCCGTCCTTGCTACCTTGAGGCCAGTGAGCATGACCATGTCCGAAAACACAGAGATAAGCATGCGCCATTTCTACCAAACCACGTTGATCTTTCTCATTGTTCAATTGAAGGAGTTGAGTACCAGCTATGCCATCTGTTGTCTTGTAGTGTGTGCGGATATGTTCAAGAGTTCCCAGGAACCCATTAACTCCCTTGCCACGAGTTTTTCGCTTCAATTTGTTTTTGACATCGTTTAATGTACATGTACTGATTGAATTAGTATCTGCAAAGATAGCATAATGCCGGTCAAGCAAGCACTCGCAGCCAAGTTGGTTCATGGTTGGTAGACGCTGAAAGGTCTATCGCATGCGTGAGCGCTGACTGGTCATAGAACAAAACTACTAAGTCTCACATACACTTGTATATATACTTGTAGGTATTAATTAATTAGGCTCCAGCCGTTCGAATTTATTCTTTGACCTTCTCTGCAAACCCCTATGTTGACCAAAAATCGCATGCAGTGATTGGCTTGTTGGCTGTTCATGTCGAGTCTGCCTCGCAACCCCAGCTCCAGCAGCAACTCAGCTGTACGAATAAGGCAATGGATGACCACCAAATTAGACGTTACAACCACATGAAACAAAAAACCGAGAGCGCCAAGAACATACGCCGCTGCATAGGCATTTTTCTCGGAGTTGCCGACCTACTGGGTAGCAGAAAAGTTAACCTCCTAAGTCTTAGGTTACAAAAATAAATAGCCTAAAGACCATAGTCTAAATAGCATAAGCTGGTCTATTAATTTCGTCTCTTATGCTTCCAGCGGTCAATCTTTTTAATACCCTGAGGCCGACCCAGCACACTGGTGTATACGCCCATGTTGACCTTTTGCCCATGCGCTATCTCTCCCAAGCTCACCTACCTATGTTCGTTTAATTAAAGAAATATTTTATGACTCCTATTGGTTCACTATCCCTTTAAGTCACATAACACCATGCTGTTCGAGCGGATTAATAACAAACAGATAGATAAGACTCGATTGGAGAGGCATCAAAGCAGGTATTTTGTAGATTTATATCCTATCACTCAGAGTAATAATAAATTTGAAGAACGTTGAGTATCTCAAGATCTCTATAAGAACGTGGGAGGTGTTTATTGGTTGCATAGCACATAAGGCAATTGCGAACCAATCATGCCAATTACAAAATATTGGGCAGTGCTACTATGCCTTACAAGGCTTATCTCTCAATGCTGACCTTCTGAAATCACGGCCAAAATATAATTATTCTTGGGTCAAGGATCCAAGAACTATCAAGACCTGGTCCAAGGAGACTTGTATTTACCTGTGCCATTGTTAGCCATGCATGAAACAATTCCGTCAACCAAGGCCGCGACCCGCGAGCTCCCTGGGCACGACATCTTTTGCACCCCCGAGAACAGTGACTTTGTCTCTCAAGTACCGTATCAGAGTCTTAGTACTACAGAAAGAGAGATCCGTCTCCTCAAGATCCTTCCTGACTCGGGGTCGGGTTCCATCGAATGCGAACTGCTACCAACTGTAAAGCTCGCCGACGTCCAGGAACAGTATCTCGCCCTCTCTTACTGTGCAGGCAGTGCGAGAAATACGAGACCTATCAAAGTTAACGGTTCTGGATGCAACATCTTTGCCAATCTTCATCATGCCTTGATGGAAGCTCGTCACTACTGGCAGACACACGCCGATCAGCAAGACTTGCTGCTTTGGGTCGATCAGATATGCATCAACCAGTTCGATCTAGCGGAAAGATCTCACCAGGTTGGATTCATGAGAGACATTTACGAGAAAGCACGACAAACACTGATCTGTCTATCAACCCCCGAAGCACACGGGGAAGACATGAGATGGCTCGTTATGCGCAGACTCGACCTAGAGCTGGAACGCGTTTCCTGGCGCCACTTCTACGGTGACCACCATAAAACTGAGCTGGGCTTCGAAGAGCGTTGGGCTGCCTCACTTGGTGTTGCTAAGAGCCCGTGGTGGACCAGGGCCTGGGTATTTCAAGAATTCATCGTGTCCACACAAGCAACGTTTCTTTATGGAAGACATTCAATGTCTTACTTAGACTTCGCTATCTTGACCGCAGGAATCCCAGGCCCAGAGACACCGCCACCTGGATTTATTGTCGTAATACTTAACGGCCATTTCCAGAAAGAGAAAACGGAAAGCACCATGTCCAAAATGAGGGGGTTTCTGATTGCAAAACTCAAACAGTCCAGGACTACTGACCTCAAAGTTCTTTTGTCTTTTACGAAGAATTGCCAGGCCACCGATACAAGGGACAAGATTTACTCAATTCTGGGTCTCGCTGAACCCGGCTATGGAATCGTTCCCGACTATTCTGGCAATGTTGCCATAAACGACCTTGTGGTGGAGACTACCAAGAAGATCATACTATTCGAGGACAGCTTGATGGTACTATCGTATCTAGATCGAGACAAAATCTTTTACCGCTATCCAAGAGGAACATTGCCTTCCTGGGCAATCGACTGGACGGATAGTGCAAGCTTTGGACGTCGTTCCAGCATAAGCGTTGTATCCGATTATGCATTTCCTAGATTCGTGAGTTATCAGCCCGATGGAATCACACCAGCATCGCTAGACGCCGTTTTCATGCAACTGCCGCATCCTCAGTACCCCCCCGAAACACAAATCACGGCCATTCAGGTATGGGCCGTTTTTCTAGATGATGGCTTCTATAGAAACGGTGACAGCTCGTATACATTCCAAGGCTCTCGGGGATTCGTTGTTCGCGGCTGGGATTGGGATGGGCTGGAGGTAAACAGTGACTATGAGCTATGGGCTGTTCGTGGTGCGGTAGAACCTCTTCTCCTGTGCAAGTACTCCTATGGGTACCGGATAGTGAGACCTGTCTATTGTGGCAATTTGGCCAAGAAGCTATTGCCGCCACATGACCAGAATAGGGCTAGTTATTATGATGGTACGTTCGATATGAGCAAGATGGAGCAAACTAGAATCATTATATTCTAAGATACCATATATATTAGATATATACCGTACTTTCAATATACAGATTCAACATTGCAATATTGTAGTCCAATCACCAGGTTACTGAGGATATGCTGCGCCATCTGCTCTAGGATCACTACCCGCCGACCAAACCGGCGTTCCATCAGGATCAACAGTATATCTAATAATCTGTCCCCTTCCAAACATAGCCCTCTTCCAATCCTTCAGTACAACAACATTATGTCCCAACCCCTTCAACTCCTCAACAGTCTTATCCGAGATACCCTCCTCCACATGCACAGTCCAGTCCAGCACGTTACCCTCATCAGGCATACCGGCTCCAATGCAGATACGAGGAGCATCAAGTGCTTGTTGAGGGTTCAGACCGAATAGTACTTGGTTCAGAAGAACTTGGAGTGTGCCTTGAGGTTGGTTGTATCCGCCCATAACACCGAATGCAGAGTGTAGAGATCCGTCGCTGAGATTCGTGGCCATGCTGGGAATAATTGTGTGGTAAGGTCTCTTGCGCGGCTCAAGCTTATTAGGATGCTTCTCATCCAAAGAGAAGTTTGCGCCACGGTTTTGGAGAGTGAATCCGCAACCCTTGGGAATAATCGCTGTACCGAAACCAGCGTAGTTGGAGTTGATGAACGAAGCAGCATTGCCAGCAGCGTCGCAAACGGTAAAGTAGACCGTATCACTGCTTCGCAGAGCGGGTGATACAAAATCGGGATTTCCAGGCTGAACTCCATCATGGGCCTTTGTCGCGTCAAAGATCTTGGCCCGCTCGGCGAGGTACTCAGGAGAGATCAAGCCCTCTGTTGGTACTTTGGTGGTATCAGGATCAGTGACATACCAACTCGCGTCCGTAAATCCCAGACGCAGAGCTTCAATAATAGCATGCAGATAAACGGTCGAGTTATGGTCTTCAGGTCCAAACGTGGGAATCTTGCCCTGCTTTTCCAGCTGCTCAATGATACCAAGGGCCATCAGCGCAACAATACCTTGTCCGTTGGGCGGATGCTCCCAAAGCTCAACACCTCCATTGGGGTCTTTACTCGCGAGTCCCTGACCGCGGAACTTGACAGAGATGGGATCTGTGTTTTGTGTGCCTGTTTCGAGATGGTGCTTCAAGTCGTCGAGTTCGAGGTATCCGCCTAGGTCTTGCACAACTCTGACAATCTCCTCTGCGATGCGACCGGTATAAAAACCCTTCTTGCCTTCTGTCGCCAGTGCGCGAAAGGTCTTTGCGAGAGTTGGGTTCTTGAAAACTTCGCCTGGACGGGGTGCTCTGACGCCGTCTTGTGCGGAGGGGTCTTGCTTGAGCATTTCTGCGAAATTGGGAGAGGCATCACGAAGAAGTTTTTCCTGGGCTTGCCACTACATCTCAATTAGCATACCCCGACCTACATCATTAAGATGCCATTGACATACCGAATGAGAAGCAATCTCAGACACAGGGTGCCCATTCTCAGCTAACTTAATAGCAGGCGCAAGGATTTGGCTCAAACTAAGCTTTCCACTTCCGAACCTCTCAACGGTGTCGACCCAACCGGCTGCAGCTCCGGGAACCGTTGCAGCGTGGACGCCATGCGTTGGAATCTCACCAATCTTACCGTCGGGGATGTTGAGAGCTTTACGGATTGTCTCGAGGGACTGCTTTGCGCCTGAACGACCTGATCCATTGAGACTCTTGACTTGCTTCGTCGCGGCGTCAAAGTACAGGAGGAACATGTCGCCTCCGATGCCAGTTGATACAGGTTCGGTGACATTAAGACCGGCGGCTGTTGTGGTGAGTATTTATGAGTGTGAGAGGTGTGTTGAGGTACATACCAACTGCGACAGCTGCATCCTATCTTATGTTAGTATCCTGCTGTCATGTTTTGAGAGTATCATCTTACAGCAGCATTTCCTCCAGCTCTGAGGATCTCAAGACCACATTTCGCCGCATGAGGTTGAGGTGCAGCTACGATTCCCTCAGTGCTGTGAACGACACTTCTTCGAGAAGGGAAGCCATTGAAGCCAGCCGACGGCGGCTCATAAATGGAAGCTGTAGGAAGTGGCATCTCTACTTGGACTACTAGAAGGTTTGGTAAATGAATGACTTCAAGATCGGGACCTTGAGGGTTATAAGTATATAATTACCGAATCGTCTTGTAACCTCGGGTCAAGTCCGAATATTGGTGTCTTGTACGTGGGGGAGGGGACGTTGAATGGCGGGGTAATTGCAAATGTTGTGATGATCTCGTCTAAGTCGCCGATCCTCGGACCCATTGTCCGATGCGTATTTGGAGGGCATCATTGATACCTATCTAGATATCTGATTGCCGGGAATAATCATGGGATGGCTAGTGGGTAGCAGAAAAGTTGGCCTCCTAAGTCTTAGGGTATATAAATAAATACTCTAAGAAGCATAGTCTAAGTAGCATAAGCTGCCCTAATAATTTTGTCTCTTATGTTCGTAACGG
>NC_031952.1:8363022-8383510 GCF_000303195.2 Fusarium pseudograminearum CS3096 | reverse complement strand
TAAGAGACAAAATTATTAGGGCAGCATAGTCTAAGTAGCATAAGCTGCCCTAATAATTTTGTCTCTTATGTTCGTAACGGCCAAGTTTTCTGATACCCTGAGGGATGGGTATCGGATAGCTAGTACATTGTCAGAGCGTATTTAAGCTTGAATAACCTCTGTCGAATCAATTGAACCTTGACTGACTACAAGGCACATCCCTCAAGAATACAGGAATAACCATGGAATTAATTGGAATAAAGAAATAAAGAAAACTAGTTATTGCCTCCGCTAAACTGGCATGGTATCTCGTGTCCATAGCTCCATCACAACTTGCATAATAATTGTCACTTTGCAATCTTCATCCCCAGCCTCTGAAGGTAAGAGTAAATCGACCCTTTGGGGACCTGTCCAATCTTGCTCATCCATCTTGCCGCAAAACTCCCTATAAAATATCAGCTTACACTCCATATCTCAATTAATGTATTGACTTACCAACTCTAGGCCCAACTGAATCAAAGCCCAACGCCCTCAACATCCAAATGAGATCAAACTCAACCAAAACCGCAATAGCAATAATCGTCCCCGCTGCAATAAGAGCAGCATAGACAGGATGTTCTTTCGCAAACTGCCAAGCTATCTCTGTAGCCTTTTTGACAGCTTCAGCCATGGGCTTGGCCAACTCTGCACCGTCGTGGAGTAACTTCTCGATCTTGCGTTCGACTGCCTCGGCGAGGCTCTCGGTCCAGCCGTTGGTGGAAATAACTTGCTTGAGACGATGGTGAAGTTCTTCTTTGGAACCTTCGTGAGTGCTTAGGATATCGACGAATTGATCGGCGGCGTTGTCGGAGTAGGGAACTGGCTGGGAGGTGATGAGGGTCTTTTCGTTGCTCATCTCACGAACTGGAGGGGATGATTGAGGTGAGGGGCCTTTGCCTGTAAGGCAGGTCAAGATAGACGCGATTGGATTCATGGCGATTCTTATTATTTATCTCCCCTAGAAATGTGATGATGTTTGGAGAATTGAAGGCGGGATGACTGTTGAAGAGGCAGGCTGCGCGACAGTCGGCTTTTATGATGCATGATGACAGGAAGGCCGGCCTCCTGCATGAACACAGGGCCAGTAATAACATCAATTCGTGTCAGTGAATCAGAGATAACATATAAGCGCTGATGTCCTGTTGTTGGTCATCATCTTCAAATGCGACTCGCTATTGGCCTGCCTCGAGGCCATCTTCAATCCAACATCATGCCGTCAAGGTCGCAATACCGGTCGCAAGGCATACTACAATCATGGAATAAATTACCTGTATCGATGCTGTTTCTTTGTTTTTGGCAAGATTACCCTGATCTCTTGGACAAAGAAGTATTCTCTGACTCCATCGGTATCTTGAGGTCTACTCTGCAGCTCAGTATGAGCTTTGGTGATGGAGATGGAAGGATGTAACAGCTAATTATTTAAAAGCCATCACCAACCACGTGGCTCTACTTTCATTTTGAACGAGGCACAGAATTAATGAATCAGTCAGTACAATTATCTTGGCATTCAGTTCCTCTCAATTAAGCGGCCTTGTGCCCAACCGTTGTCTCATCTGCGATGCTCGAGTAATTGACCTTCAACACCAAACCACAAATTGGCGCTTCTTTTCAATTACCCCATAGTCAAACCCATGTCTGGGGAATGGACCTTTCTTCACTTACAAATCATCACTCATCCCGACTGTCCGATGCTGCTTCGGCCCTTCCACAATGATCCAAACCCTTACATTCCAACCCCAAGGTCCGGCCAGATCAAAACCCCAAACTATTCCCCCTCCATCGCAATCAATCGGGACAGCACCAACCTTATTTCTCCTCTCAATACATCACCATATTCGCAACAAGTTAAGATGGTCACCCAAACTTGGCTCGGCCCTGAATCGCGAACGTGGCCCAGGGACTAGCCAACGCCACTTACATGGCCCGGTATGGAGGCTCTACCAAAGTAGGCAACGTTCGGAATTTGAGTATTGGATAAACTCGGGACTAAGTCCTTTGCGGCAGCACTCATGCAGGGTCCCGGCCCTGATCAGCGTTCCTGCGTCGGTGATTAACTTTGCGCGGAAACAAACAACATCATGACGACCTAAATTCCCACGATGAAACAGAGTTTGGGGAGGCTTTTTGTTGTATAAGATGGCATACCTGCTCGTCCCATAGAGTTGAGATTCCAGACAAGCACACACTCATTCTTCATTTCATTACACAAACTTACACACTCCCTACATCTACAAACAAAACAAAACAAAGCTTCAAGATGAAGGCTACTTTTGCCCTCGCTGTTGCCATCCTTGGCGCCGAGGTCTCTGCTTTTCCCCAGTTCATCCCTCCCAAGTCCAACTACGCCCTTCGCCCAGGCACCACAAACAACAACCAGGGCAGCAACACCAACAACAAGTTCGTAAATGCGCCCAACAAGCACGCTGCCGGTACAGGCATCAAGTTCTCCCCCAGCGAAAAGACAGGCAACAAGGCCAACAACATAGTTCCCGGCTTTGTCGCCGTCAAGGGCGGTACAGTCAGCAGACGTTCTGACGACGATGATGACGGTAGCTACGATGTCCCCAAGGGAGACCAGGATGATGACAGTGGTGATGGAGTGATGTTCACTACCTTTACTGCTCCTCACACCAAGGTCGGCGCCATCAAGAAGGAGGAGAGTGCCGGTGATGATGATTCTGCTGCCAAGGACCGCAAGTTCAAGGCGCCCAGCACCAAGAAGCAGAACGGCAAGAAGCAGAAGCACACGGGTGATGATGATTCACCTACCAAGACAGACGACAAGCCCAAGACCTCTCCTTCTCCTGCCAAGACTAAGACCGAGGACAAGAAGAAGGCAGACAAGCAAGCCGAAAAAGATGCCAAGCAGGCCGAAAAAGACAAGAAGGAGGCTGAAAAGAAGAAGAAGAAGCACTCTGGCACCGATGACTCTCCTTCCAAGACCGACGATCACCCCAAGGTCACTCCCTCTCCCAGCAAGAAAAAGTCCAGCGACGACTCCTCCGCCAAGAAGGATGACAAGAAGTCGTCTAGCAAGAAGAAGCATTCTGGTGATGACGATGCGGCCACCAAGACTGCCGCGGATGATAAGAAGTCAACCTCCAAGAGCAAGAACCATGCCAAGACTGAGGCTCACAAGAAGCACGTCTCCAAGCACTCTTAGAGTTGTTGATTGGTATCTAACCGATTACTCTCATTTCTTTCCTTTCTCAATTAATTGTATCTAGACTGTATTTAGCATCACTTTCTTTGAACACTCACGATGGAAAGGTAGTCGGTAGTGAGATAGGCATTCAATAATACGCTTATTGTACCTATAAAATTTGCCTTTGTCAAAATGAAGCCATAATGTTCAACTCGTTCTTCACTGCAATTTTAACCTCCCCCCAGACTCATAGTGAGGATGTTTACGCATGGGTTAGGCACCTATCATTTTTATCTTGGCCTTCTTTCTACACTGCAATTTTAACCTCTCCCAAAGTCCTACGAATAGGTAGCGCTCTTGTCAGCGTCGACACGTGATGTGCAGCTCGAATCGCGTCCTGCACTGCCAGGGGATAGGGTTTCAATCTTCAATTATACTTTTTTGAGCATCATGACTCCAATGCCCTCACACATGACCATTGCCCTACTATAAGGGGCACAAAATGCGTCACTTGCTTTAATCCAGCTTTTTTTCCTCTTCCCTCCACCAACATCAACATAACATAACATATCACAAGTCATCAAATAATAACCACAAGATGGATCGCATATGGACTTTTGAACAAGCCATCGGCGGCTCCAATCACGGAAGGGCTATGCCTATCTTCTTTGGAGATATCGAGATATCTCGATGATATCCGCTATGTCCTGCACTGCAATCTTAACCTCCCCCAAGACTCATAGTAAAGATATACATACTCTGTACAGGTGCAAACCACATCAGCAGTCTACATGTCAATTGAGGCTGCTTCACTGCAATTTTAACCTCCCCCCAGACTCTCACACGAACATGTGGCGCTCCTGTCAGCGCCGTTTCTGGGAGTGTTTGTTCTGGCTCTGACCCTGACCTAAATGACCATGGAGTGCGCCACAAGCCCGGTCGACTTTGCTTAACAAAAGCCCTGGCCAATGAATGCTGACAGTTTGGTCTACAGCTTAAATTTAGACTTGAGAAAGATGGCTGTTATAGAGTCACTGGATGTCATCTACACACATGGTCCAGAGTATCCTTCGCAATGTGATTTTCATGCCGATTGATGGAAGAGATAATAGTAAAATATCTTTGCATCTATCTTGCATGCTTAGGCTTGCAAAGTGTTCCCGTGGAGAAATACAACTCTCAAGCATCTACCTCCCAGATGATCGAGGCCCTTGCACTTTGTCTCTGGTCACTTCTTTAGTACCAATATTTCTTCCAAACGAATCGATGTGCCCAAGAAATAGGCAGGCTTAACCATACAAACGTAGTCAATACTCCCATCCTAGAGCAAACAGAGACATTGGCCACTTTGCAGCAAGAAGTTGTATTAATGATCATGACAACCCCATCCGCAAAGGCACATACCCAATACCATGGTACCCTTGAAGGCACAAACCCGCAGAGTATTCCCAGAGCGGCGCAAACTATGCTAAAGGAAAGTATCAAGGTGTTTATACCCTCATAATTGTGAACAAGGATGTCAACACATAATCCTAGATTGATGCACAAGCAAGAGGCGAATATAAGCTGATAAACGTCAGTAATTGTTACCCTGTTCTGTAGTAAACCTACACTTGAGCTCCAGCGATACATAGTTCCTTTTCTTGCGCGGATCCCACAAATATACCGCGAAGGAACATATACTGAGTCGGTAGAAGTTGATCGAGTACTCTGGTAGCTTGATCGATGGCTCAATGCCGGACGGCTCTGCGATGGGTTCTCATGTTCTGAATCGTGGGTATCTTATATTGGCAGCCTGCGATGGCTTTTGTTTGGCTTGGTCAATTTCTCAGATGGTTACTTCGTGTCTAGTTCGCCATTGATCGCCGAAAGTCCTTGCGAAGTCTGTGTCTCGTCCACCGTTTTCTGTTTAGCAATCGGATGATGCTTGCACAAAAGGCCGATCTGATCGCCACAACTTGAGTACCAGTGCCCTTTATCAAGATCTCTTGGGTCTCCCGTATATTGGGTCACAGACTTGGCCAGGTCTACAGCCTTGAGCCCTGCATACTCTAGCGGTACATGCTCTAATAGGCTGATATTCCACGCGATCCAGTGATTGCTGAAGCGTGCAAGGGGAGACTCATCCCTAGCGTAAGTCTCGATCTCCTTCCATGGCCCAAATGGAGAGAAAGCGCAGTTCTTTATGAACACGCTCATGCAGTACTTCTTGAAGTCTTCAGCTTTCAACCTTTCTCCCAGTAGCCACGCTGCTGCTGTGTTCGATAGCCACGGTTCTTGCATGTGAGAATTGTCGTTTGAATCGACGAGGGTGGTAGGGTTCTTGGCCCAGTCACAGAACAGCTCCAAGACTTCATGTTTGGTATTAGATATGACGGCTTCATGAGTGCTCTCTGGGTTGAAAATTCGAGCCAGATAAGGCGACACTGAGCATGCCTGGCGTCGCTCAAGCTGCCATGACTTGTCCTCGGAGTCGCTGCACCGGAGCGTCACTGGGTCCTCCATTTATAGTCTGCGTTGAGCCAACAAAAGCCGTCTTGATGTGCTTGGATTGCTTGCTAATCTGTTTGATGTGGGTATGAATCTTAAAGAAATAGGCGTCAATCAAGAAAGAAAGATTATCATACCTAATGCCGGCAACTCTCTCTCATCTCATCCCCATCCCCCACCATCACTGGATATATCTACAAGAACATGCGAAGATAATTATGTAGGTAGCCTTATTGTGCCTTTTACGGACATCTGTCGCTGGCCCCAATGTTACTCAAAGTTGGCAATCTTCTTTTGTCCAGTCAAAGCCGCCCCGATCTCGCAAACATGTCTCATAAGGCGAGTTTCGGGTGACAAGGAAACGTTACTTTTATTTGGTGGTCTGTACAACTTTAAATCCAATACATTTCTCTGTAGCAGAGAGTCACGGAAAGTAGGGCACAAAACGCAACCTTATTCTCGCATAACACAAAAGCAGTAACCTTGTGAACAACCCACGGCTTCTTCCTTCAGCACATATCACCAAAACATCAACTTGTCAGTTTGTTTGCCCAGCATGTCCTACACTGATCCCTTTTGCTAACGGAGTCACAACAAACAGTGTCTAAATGCAGAAGCTTGCATGGGTGGCATCTGACAGGGCTGAAGTGATCCTCCTTCATATCGATAGCAACTTGCGACTGCACCCGACATAGTTGAGCTTTTAAAACTCTTCCTTAAGATTTTCTACGTCGTTCATATATTGACTACTGTGACTCTAGAAAGGGAGTCCCGGTAATTGATATATGAAAGATGCAGAGAATCTTCAGGAAGAGTTTTAGAGACTTAAATATGCTGCATGCAGTCACATGCTACCATTGATGAAGGAGGGTCGCCCAAAGCCCAAAATATGTTACATTGAAACGGAGGGCACTCTCACAACATAGGTCACGCATCTTGACAATCTCATGACCAAATGGGAGGTTGTACACTCCTCCTAAGTTGTGACACACAACGACCGTTGGGCAATTAATGCATACAATTCCCCGAATGGAAGCTTCTGTTACTCTTCCCACTTACATGCCACACCTCATCTCGTCCTGTTCCAAAATCCGACTTGAGTTCGTCATTCAAGATGGCAGAGATACACAGACCAGCCCTTGGTCAAGACGTCCCTATCGGAACTTTATACGACGCAAAGCGCGACCAATTCCTTCCGTCTTCAGTTCTACCTATCTCCATACCCGAAGGTATCGTCTCAAGGTCTCCGTGTCAGATACAACAGCAGCATGAGATTACTTCGTCTGTGGGCGCGACCCATAGGGACAGATTTACCTTTATGGGTATCGATTCGAACCTTGCTGCGAGTGTCGCTTGCGACTTGATCGTCCCTCAAGGATCTGGCATCTTTCTAAAGGATGGCACCTCACAAAAGAATATCCTTCACGGCAATGTTCGTCACATTTACAACACCTCCAGGGAGTGGCTGGATCTTAAGGAGCCAGACTTCCTAGACATAATTGCCCAGGGATCCATCCACTCTACGGATCGCTACAGCACTTATGTCGTCGTTGGAGTCAACTATGGACTTCAAAGCATTATCACCATGAAGTATCTCATCCCTGACCCTGAACACAGACCCAGCGTGGAGCCTGTCTTCTACCAGGATGTGAGAACAGTGCACGACATTGCCATGTCTCTCCCTTCACTCGACTTCAGTGACAAAACTGTCAACAGACGATTGGCGCTCAAGTACGAGTTCAAACTCTATACAGATATACAGAAAGAGTATGGCATTCAAATGCCAAGTCTGGCTCTATTATGCACGTTTGTTCAAACTGGTCCACGACAGATTCGTGCAGATGACGGGCAAAACGGATACCCGATCATATACACTCTACTTCCCTTGCATGTGCTGAATGCGATCGCACTTGGGACCCCTGATATTCTCAACTTCATTCGACCACAAATCGCCGCTGCCGATATAGAGCCAGTTCTAAATATCTTTGACCGATTCAAAGAAAGCAAAGAACGGCTAGATGACTACAAGGTGTTCATTCAAGCAAGAAAGCACTATATACCTTTGGAGCATATCGATGGTGTCAATGATGCGATCCTGCGCATTTCAGGAGTCGAAAACAACGTCAAAGTCGAATTTAAAAGAAGAGTGCTTCAAGTCAGAAGCGGTGTTAAAAATGACAATCATTTCCACACTCTGTGCAGGACAGTCGAGACTGAATCACCCGAGAGGATGTCCTTGCTCGTCGGACAGCAGAGTGACAAGATCAATTTCATCACCCAAGCTGTGGAACATGGTGCTTCATACATCGGCTTCAACGGCCTGTCTCTCAAGAATTTTAGTTTACCCCACGATAGCCCTACACCATATACCTTTGAGTTCAACAACGCTGTGATCATGGGCTCTAGTTCGTGGATAGATCAGCGCAATGCCTTTATGGAGTTTTTGTTAAATCCCCAGAGACGATGTCAGGTTTATATCATCGATTGCGATGCCCCGTCACAGCGAAAACATCTCGACTGTGCTCGATTCAGCGAGATGCAGAGAAATAGCGTTATGTCAACGCAGCACGAAGAGCAGATTTACTCGTCATCCGAGCAGGAAGACTTGGCATCTGAGCCAGAGCGACAAAGGCATTCTAGAAAATGCATCGCACGTTGCCCTCGAGACGCTATCGATACATCTACTACACAAGGACTCTCGGAACTACGTCTCATCAGGATGCCCTGTCCAGGAAAGAGTTGCGACTCCCAACGAGATTGCAAGTGGACATGTACCGAGTGCGATGCTTTTATTGAGTTTCGTTCAGGGGATGACTATATATACTGCGACTGTGGGCGAGCTCTCTGCCACACTTGGCGGTTCAAGTGTGACAAGGAGAGTCATGGGCGTGATTTCGACCGACCCTCTTCAAAGGACCTGGATAAGTGCCTGAAACGATCACCTCGACCTCTCTATCGTAACATTTTGGTACTGGGCGAGACCGGCGTTGGAAAGTCGACATTTATTAATGCTTTTTACAACTTTCTCAAGTTCCACAGCTTCAGCGAGGCAAAGACACACTCCAAAAGAAAGCTCGAATATGTGATTCCCTGCCAATTTTCAGTCACTATACCGAGTCGCTCTGGCTCATTGGACTATGAAACTGAAGTCATCCGTGTAGGCTCTCGAGATGATGAGCGAGACGGTACTGGAGGCGATTCTGCGACACAAAAAACCTCGGCCTATACTATGAAGTACAGAAACACTACATATCGCCTGTTTGACACTCCTGGCATCGGTGACACACGAGGCCCTGAGCAGGACAAGGAGAACTTGAGGGGAATCATGGACAGGCTACGCGATTATGAGGAGCTTCACGGCGTGTTGATCCTGCTCAAAACCAACGAAACTCGTATGACGGCGACGTTTCAATTCTGCTTTGAAGAGCTCTTGTCGAATATCCAACGCGACGCAGTCCCCAACATTGCATTTGGCTTTACTCACACCATGGACTCTAACTATCGTCCCGGCGACTGTTTTCCCATCCTCAAACGCAAGCTGCAAGATCATACCAATGTCGACTTTGTCCTAGATCGTCAAACAGCATACTCATTCGATGCGGAGAGTTTTCGTTATCTCGCAGCCCTGTACCGAGGAATCGAGGGGGATGACGAGAGAAAGTGCCGTCAGAGCTGGGACAAGTCGAGAGCTGAGGCATTAAGGTTTCTTGAACATGTTGATAAGCTCAAACCGCATGATGTCGGGCAGACTCTCAGCATGGATGGGGTGCGTCGAGCGGTAGAACAACTGATGATCCCCATGGTCCAAGTAGCGCAAGCGATAAAGGACAACATTGAACTCCTCGACAGGGATTTAAAGGAGCTCCAGGACACGAAACTAACTGGTGACAAACTAAAAAGGAAGCTGCATCTACAAAGGCTTGAGCTGAGAGCCGAGAAACTGGAGAAACCACGCACGGTTTGTAAGAACAGCGACTGCTGCGACTTAAAGACAAACCCGAACGGTGAAGTAGTCATAGACTACAAATCAGTCTGCCATCAAGACTGCAAACTTCCAAACGTCACTGAAAATGCACCTGGCGATCCAGGCCTTGTGGCCTGTCGGGCTTTCAAGAAATACAAGACGATCTGCAGCAAGGAGGGATGCGGTCACCATTGGCAGGAGCACGTACATATCCTCTACGAACTAAAGGAACACAAGGTTCAAGTCAAGGACACCGATGTTGAACGTCGTCTAAAGGCGAATACAAATGACATAGAGGTTCGTCAACAAGGCATACTCAAAATCACAGATCTTCAGGAGGAATACGAAAAAGAGCGTGATCAATTACGAACAGCAATGGTGCGATTCGTGGCATATCTCAAGAAACATGCCATCACTGCCGTCAACGACAGGACTCAGAATTACTACATGGAACTCATAAAGAACGAACAAAACAAGATCCAACGCGCAAGGGACAGAAAGATGAACGTTGATATAAACGTCAAGAAGCTGGAAGGGCTCAAGCAAGATCTAGAAGCACATCAAGAACTCACCGAGACGATCAAGCAGAACATGCGGGCTCCTCGCGATTCGTCAGACAAGCTTCTTACCAATGAAGGTGTGAGGAGGCTGATTCAGGAGTTGTATGATCTACCGCATTTTGGAAAGGATTTGAAGAAGATGAAGCTTGATATTGTATCTTCGCATGAGACGACGCAGCATCGCGAGCGATCGCATCGTCGGGAGAGGTCTCGTGGGAGGAGAGATGTTGGATCGGGTCAGGATGGGAATGAGAGAGATAGACCAGGGCCATCAAATAGGCGCGAAAGAGAGTCCAGTGCTAGGAGGGAATCGACTCGTGAGGATAAGTCTTGGTTGCCATTTTGGCGCACGCGAAAAGACCAGTTGGAGGGACAGAAATGAAGGGAAGGATTTGAGTTGGATATAATAAATCACTCATTTAAATACAATATATTTGATTGCCATTCTTTCATTTATTCATTTATACAATCTATCATTTTACCCATAAACATTTCTTATGCATCATTTCTTATACATGTGCTACTTAAAAGAGCCTCCAAAGGGAGTCAGCAGTCTTGGTTGCCTTGAAGCGACCGTACCACCTCACAACAGGCCACATCATCAACATGGCCAGCGCCCAAATGCCGAGGAACGCAAAAGGATTCTCGATGCCATCTGTGACATCAGGGTTCATGGGCTTCGGCCTTCCTGTATCATAGCCAACCATGTAGACCCAGAAAGCGCCAAAGCCAAAGACGAAGAACATGTGCACGATGTAAAAGAACAGCGCGGCGCGTCCAAAGTCAATCAGCATAGTGAATCGGCTTGCTACGCGTGTGGGGATGCCGCGGAAGATGGCGAGCAGGAACAAGTTACCGGCCATGGTGAAAGCCCAGAATGCGACATCAGGAGGGTACTTCATGATGTAGAAGAAGGACTGGACCGAGACAAGGTACTGGTTGCGGTCGGGGTGGTCGACGTGAGCGGGCGTCTGGAGACATCCTTCGGAGAGGTTGCCAAAGTGCGCGACGCGCGTCAAGACAAAGAGGAGGAAGAAGAACAGGCCTGCGACGAAATGGCACAGAGAAGAAACTCGAGCGTTCCATGTCTTCATGACGTCGATGCGGCCGTACAGCAGTCCCAGGATGGCGAAGGATACCCATGCCATGGGTGGGAAGACGGACATGACGCGCGGTGTAATAGTGGTCCAGAACCAGAGGCCGAACCAGGGATTGTGGGATACAGCAGGGCCATCGGAAGGACCGCCGTTGTTGTCGCTAGAATGGATCGTTGCGTGGTCCTGGATCTCGCAGTGACCGTGGGTTGGAGACAACCAGATGTTCCACCAGATGGTCACCAAACCAAGCGCTGCAAGAAGAACATTGTGCGCATGCCATGAGATGCTCTCTGCGCGGCTTGTCTTCTTGATGGGTGAACCTCCCAACAGTGCTTCATTCTCCTCATCATCTTCCTCCTCAGGGAAGAAGCGAGCAAGAGCGCTGGCCAGAAGAGGCTCTGTCGAGTCAATCGCCAACCACAGCATACCAGCAAGGAAGTAATCGATGGCGAGCGAGAACAAGACGGCGTTCATGAGCCACACCTTGCCCAGCGTCATAACGAAGCCCATGACAAAGTTTGCCAGGATCAAGACTCCCGTGCGCACAGCAAAGTACCGCGCGATTCGCAACTTGGACCAGCCGAGCTTCGTGCGAGATCGTCCGAGGTACACCACTCCCACACCCAAAAGCAGCGTGAAACCCGGCGCGCAGAGATGTGTAAGCGTGCGGATAAAGTATGCGAAGTCTGTGTTCCATTCCTTGATGGGCAGGCCGTCCATCTCGGTCTCTCGGCCGGTGCCGTGGGACCAGCTGTTGAGGGCGAGACCCATGTGGTCCATGGCCATGAGGAGCATCAAGAGACCGCGGAGCAGATCGGGTGGGAGCGCGCGGGAGCTCGGGCTTGTCGGCTTGGATGGTTCGGGGGGTTCTGGTGAGGGCTCGACATGTTGGATGTCTGGTAGCTCAGCGGAAGGGTCGGGTGGGAGAGTGCCGTAGGCGATGAGGTGGCCGAGACGTTGGTCGGAGGATGAGCCGTGGTGGACAAGATTGGAAGGTCTTCGTGGTGGGGGAGGAGGAGATCGGGGAGACCTTGGAGGAGGAGGTGATCTTGGATCATAAGGAGACCGATTGAATGAAACAGGAGACCTCGAACCGGGGGATCGTGGGTCAGCCATTGTTGCTGTTGCTTATAGCTAGCTGCTACTATTCAACTCTGAGTAGAGTTGTTTTTGTAGACAAAGAGAAAAGAAAAAGAAAAAGGAAAAAAAGAGAGCAAGAGGAGAAGAGGAAAGGCGAAGGTATATCATCTTTTCGGGTAGGTCGGTGTGTTTCGTCTCGACCGCCCCCCCGATAGTCCGACTGACCGCGACTTCGGCATCATAGATTCGATTCTAGAAGCTGATTTGATTATTAACCGGGCGGACTTGGAGGCTGGAGCTTGGGAGAGAGAAAAAAAAAAGATCCTAGTCGCAACGATTGCGGAGATTGATTGTTAAGCGAGACTAGTGTCCTTGCGTTTGCGAGCTGGCGGGTGTTCGCTGTCTAGCGTGTTTGACAGTTGGCAGGTTGGCAGTTTTCGCATTGGGTTGATTTGCTGGCAGTGAATGCAATGTGATGATAGTAATAAGTGGCGAGATTAATAGAGATGGTGTTTTTGAATTACGGATGCTTGGGTCTGAATGAATCCGATGGAGTGGCCCATGGTGAACTGTAAGACATATGTTGTGGACGACATGGGGTTGAAACGGGGGCGACGTCATAGTCCGCAGCGCTTACAAACGATGAATACCAGTAAACAGATAGCTACAAAGAAGCTAGGAGGTAGCTATTAGCCTCACAGGTTGAGTTTCTCGACAACTTAGACTCCCTACTTGACACTGTCTATCTGTTTACACACTGCGTTGGGCTGCCATTCGACGTAAAGGAATCTTCATCCTAGCTTCACTCAAACTGACTCTCATCCCTGCCCAAATATGTCTCAAAAACACCAATGCAAGTAGGGACCGGAATAAAAGATACGTTCATCCCGTTAGGAGGAACCTCAAAAAAATACCCGCCCGCCTACCGCTCCTGTGGGGTGATTTGTCGTTCAAGCTAAGGATGCAGCAGATCATCAGCATCTAACGTGGCTGGGTTCGTTGTTGGGTTGCGACATGCTTTGGTGACAGTTGGGTAGATATTCTTGGTGTTGCGTCGCGGCTGGGCAGAACATTGCGCGTACATGTCGCGTATCTCGGATTTGCTGGCGGGGCATGACGTCTTTTTTATTTTGTTTTATTCTTGAAGATAAAGAGAAATAGAGATAGTCCTAACGGTATTACTAAAGTCTCGTCTCTAGATTGTTTCTCTGCCAGAGTCCTACAGAGATGGAGTGTCTTCGTTCGGGATAAGATGTTTCCACATGATTCGAAAGACAGGCGGTGCAACCAACCAAGTAAACAAACTACCTATTCACACCCAAACTTCTTCTCTTGACGCCCATTTCATCACAGCAATCACACCATATCCACCCTCCCGATCTTCTGGCCCGTGACTGTTCATACAAGGATGCAGTATGCCTCTGACATCTCATCGTGCAGAGAGCAGCGGGGCAACTTCCCAGACCCAACCAGCAAGCGACTCTGATCTTCACAAGGATTTGCTTTTTGCAGCCTCACTTTATTATTTCTTCTCTCGAGGAAACTGTTTATAAGAAGATGACACCCCCAAAGTAACCAGGTAGGCTATTCGCATTCACAATAGGGTGACTCATAACATAAAGCACCTATCAGACCATCTTTTTACCCGCCACAAACAAGCAAGGATGCAAGCCACGTCGCAAATTCAGGTACGGGCGCAGACGGACGATCCCCCACTCACACCATGTGAAGATATTGCCTGTCTTGCGGTGTGATGAGGGTCATTCGTCATGGCAAGAGTTTTCTCTCACTCTTAGCGAGTTCTTTTCTTTCATTTTTAAATCACAATAAACCTTGAGGACTTTTCGTTCTTAACGACTTACTATCGAATCCTGATTAGGACAGAGAGTGTATGTGGAGACAGAGAACATCTATTACGTGCAGAGCCAAGCACCAGGAAATATATACTTCACTTCATATATCACATAGACACCTCTTAGGTTCCCAAACCCATCTTTGCTATAAACCCATGTAACAAAGAAATGTTACTACCAACCAACAAACAAACTCATCGACCAATCACTGTATTCAATACCCCACACTTTTTAGCAAGATGGCACAACACAATACAAAAAGTATATTCTAAAGACACTAGCCTGGAAACATCATTATTAGATGTCTCTTAGCTATGTTTGCTCACTTGAGATAGTTTCTCTTTGTTTCCATGATAGAAACGTGTGGCTACCTTGAGATACTTGGGTATATAATAAAGACAAGTTCATCTCGCATGATTTGACTTCTAATATCGAATACATCATCTCCAACGTTTGTTTCTTGGATTCATCCAATAACAGCCTTGTATTCAAAGGCAAACCATCCCACAGTCCAACCATTCACATTTACACCCAAAAGCCACAACTTTGAACGAGATGCTGTCTTCTTTGTTCTGCATTACCGCTTGATTCAAGAAAACAAGTTTGGCTTCCCTTTCCCCCAGTCTGTTGCATCTCTCGCTCAAACACAAAGCAATAGCCTGTTCTATCATACGCAATACGCTGTACCTGCCTTGAATTATATATCTTTCGATATATATCTCTTCATCATGGCGGCAACTCTCTCTATGAGCTCTGCCATCGGTCTTCCTGCACCTCCATTTGACACTATTCACACTAACACAATGCCATCTAAGCAATCTCGGCCGACTAGTGGCGACACTATCAACGTTGGGAGCACAGTGTTCGACCCTCAGACGTCGACAGCCAAGGCACTGAGAGAACTATGCATCAATGCACTCAACAACAATCACACCTTTACACCAGAGGTTCTAGATCACCTTCTAGACCTGTTGAAAGATAAAGTTCCCCTTCTAGGTATCGAGGTAATGCCGTCAAGTTACCTTACCACCCATTCTATAAACAGTAAGCCAGATCGCACACCGAAGAAGTTCCTGGCGCCGGTGCTTCATCCTGCGGGTCACGGGGGCTGGGGCCTCGCCTTCGTCAGCGAACAGCACGAAGGCATTAACAGAACATATATCAGAGCGCTGTACTATGATTCTCTACCCGGAAAAGACCGCGGACACGATGTCGAAAAGAAGCTTCAGCATTGGTTGGGGCTACATCATGGGAAAGCCATGGAGTTGAGGTTTGGACGGATTGTAAGTTCAAATTATGCGTGATATATCTGTCGTTCGTTCTGCTAATTCACCCAAGTCTGGTCCTGACCAAGCCCCTAAACAACGTTATTTGAGCGGACAATTCGTTGTCATGGCGGCTCATGAGTTTATCAAGTTTGGGAAAATCAACTCAAAACCCGAGAAATGGAACGATGACCCAAAAACGTTTATCATGGGCCTTTTGAAGGATGAGCACGTGGCTACCAGACAACTGAGTCAGGAGTCGTCGCTGTCTGTCCGGTATGGCACCCCAATCATGCAAACAAAGACACCGACTCCTGTCACGCCTGCGCCCCAGTCCAATACGTCCTCTTCCAAGAAGAAGAATCTTGAGATCCCTCCTTATAAGAATGACTGTTTTACTCCTAAAGCGCCTACGCCAGCGCCACAGTCTTCTCCAGAGAGTCGCAAGCGCATCACCGCATCGCCTGCGACTAGGCGTATGGCTACAGATATCAAGGCCAAGATAGGCTCCCCAACGCCATATAAACGTGTCAACGATGAATGTCACAGTTCAGAGCCTGACTCGAAGCGATGCCGGGTCGAGGTTGACATGGGCGACAGAACGAGGGAGATTATCTCATATCTCTGTGGCCAGGAGCTTCCAACTGAGGCTACTTCAGCAGAAGAAAGCGACAAGCGCATCGCAGAGCTCCGTAGCTGTGAAAAGAGGTATGAGGATGAAAACGAGGCTTTGAATCAAAGCAACGCGCAATATGCACTGCATAAGAATACGTTCGACAGCGTTTCCAAAGAGTTTGATTCACTCCAAGCTGAAATCGACGAACAGGAGAGGGCGATAGGGGCGGCGATAGGGGCATACAATGCCCAGGTCCCTGAAGTCAGAAACGCCTGGCAAGACAAGATGTTGGCTGCGATGCGCGGTGTTTTGGAGCCTGAGAAGGGAAATCTCGAGACCAAGTCGGTCGAGAAGCGTCAAATAGAGGAGACTCTCAAGTCAGCGGGCGAGAAGCTTCTGGCGCGACAAGACCAAGTCGCCAAGGTCATGCAAGAGAAGTCGTCGGCGGATTATGAGGCTCGGCAGGCTGCTGAGTGGGAAGTGATGAATGATATCGCACGTGACGCTGCGAGGAAAATGAAGGAATATAAGAAGTCTACACAGATCGAGGATTGGTTGCCTGTTTTTGAAGAGAGACGACGACAGAAACAAAAGGGAGGAGGACCTGTCAGCTAATGAGTTGTGAATTACGGGATTGTACGAAAAAGAAGGAAATACGCTGAATATGTTAGAGTTCAATTGGTGTTTTCTGGCAGGTAAATGATTATTTACATATTTTGAGACTCATCTGTTTAATCAATATCAGTTGTAGCATGTTCTGATACTGGAGATGCAGTGACGGAAATAAAAAAGAGGGGTTATTGTTTGGGGAGCTCTTCCAGAAGACCAAAGCTCCTCCCGGGATCCGGCAATTCGGGCTGTTGACAATAGCCGTTCAGTCTTACATAGGTACCTAGTAGCTTAGTACTCTCACTAACAGCTCTCTCGCCAACAGCTGCTCTCGTAAACAGCACAAGCCATCCAACATTTTTTAGCGTCTGCGTGGGGTTAGGGTCATCGGCAGTGCGCAAACAAAAAAAAAACAGAGATGAGATGAGATGATATTCCCCGGGTTCCGTCCCTGTAGTATAACCCTGACCCTGTAACATTTGGCATGGGTCACAAGTCTAGTCTCCCCAACGAAGCCAAATGCCAGAAGGACAGTAGCTCAAGACAAAGATTACACACGGTAATTGTCAATTGATAATTACTCTTCACGGAGTCTGCTCGGAAATGTCTCGCCCAACTACCGGGCAAATCACGGCTACGTACGGGCCGTCGACCGAATCTTGGTTGTTATCAAGGATGAACTTATCGTCAGTGGAGGTTCCAAAAGTTAATTGATACTAGTGACTTTTTTCCCAAAAACCAAGGCAGGGCGAACAGACAACGCAGAAAAAAAAAGAAAGGTTTTATCGTCAACTTGACTCAACAAATTGGCATCCAATCTCTCAACCTTTCGGCATCTGTCCGTCCCAAATTTACCTACCACCAACTTGCAGACAAGACTCCCACTGTATCACCCCCCAACAGTGCCACTATCTTGTACCACAGAAGCTCTACTACTGCAGGTGCTTTGTCCACTTGTCACATCCATCTATCCAATCCCACCCACACCGTGCATCTCGTCCGGGTTCTTTATCGCGCCATTCTTCCCGCACTCCAGTGGATATATGCCCATAATGTTTTCCTCTCGGCTCGCTTCATTTTCTCTCCGCTCATCGGCCTTTTGTTCCTCTCCCATCGCTTCAACTCTTTCTTCTCGTTCCATTTCAGCTGCTGCTGCTTGTTTCTCACAAACACGCTTCCATTCTTCTTGTTCCTCTTCTTCGTCACCGTCCTCATCCTCCGCTTCAAAACCCCCCTCGTGGCGCAACATGGCCGAAAAGGACATCACAAAGTACCTCCAGCAGAGCCACGACCGGCTGTTTATCAACAACCGCGAGTGGGCTGAGAACAAGGCCAAGGTCAACCCCGACTTCTTCAAGAACCTCGCCGCCGGCCAGGCCCCCGAGTACCTCTGGATCGGATGCGCCGACTCGCGCATCCCCGCCGAGCAGATCTGCGGCCTCGAGCCCGGCGAGGCATTTATCCACCGCAACATCGCCAACCTCGTCTGCAACACTGACCTCAACGCCATGGGCGTCATCAACTACGCCGTCAAGCACCTCGGCGTCAAGCACATCATCGTCTGCGGCCACTACGGCTGCGGCGGTGTCAAGGCCGCCATGACACCCCAGGACCTGGGTCTGCTGAACCCCTGGCTGCGAAACATCCGCGACGTGTACCGCCTCCACGAGAAGGAGCTCGATGCCATCGCCGACGAGAGCGAGCGATACGACCGGCTCGTCGAGCTCAACGTCATTGAGCAGTGCCGCAACGTCATCAAGTCTGCCGACGTTCAGCAGTCATGGCACGAGAACAAGTACCCCATCGTTCACGGATGGGTGTTTGGGTTCAAGGACGGTCTGCTCAAGGATCTTAAGATTGACTTTGAGGCGGTGCTGGGCGATATCCAAAAGATTTACAACCTTGTTGACAAGAAATAATTGGGGAGGGGAGCGATTTGGCGTTGATAGAATGAGAATTACAATACCGTTTCAATGTAGCGATAGAGTACTGGTTGACTCTATGTATGTCCAGACGGAGTGGTACCATGGGTGACTCTGTGTTTGTCCAGACGAAAGCTGTACATGACAAGAACAAGTCAATGTCAAACCAAGGGTGGACGTCCACCTTTTAAACATGACAGTAGCGTTATCGTAAGTGCCTGATATGCAGGGATATCACAAGTCCTCAGCCCTACAAGTAACTGCAACAGGGACCACGGCTTGGCTCGACCGCCGATATGACGGTCTGGGCCTTCAAGGTGTCAATGGCGATGCTAGTGGGATTGTGTTGGTGGCGCCAACAAGCCTTGAGTTTAGTAAAGAAACAGATGTTGGACTTGTCTTTACTCTTTTATAAAGCAAACAAAGTTAAATAATCCCATAATTGATCTTGTTTGCGTCTTTAATCAGTGAATTCTCATCATCAGAATGGCCATCACGTGACCACCCTGTCGGGATGCATCTCCACACATCGTACGATTTTCCACATATAGCCCTAGGGATTTGCATCACGTCCCTTGTAGAGTTTGACTCTCGATCCCAGATACGGATTATTGTTCTGGGTGCCGGATTCGAGATTGACGAGGATTATTAGTTTGTGTGGAGGGTCAAAGCCGGAAGAGGAAGGTTATTTGGTGATGAGGAATGGGCGTGTTTCTTGACGTGTCCTGGAACCAATGGTGGACATGGTGGGTATGGGCTCGCGTGCGTCTTGCACATGTCAATTCTAGATTACAATAACGGCCTACTACACGTTTATTTCAACGGTGCTGTATGGTTCTTGACTTGTACTTTTAGGTTCAATGCTGCTGCGATGAAAGAACGCTTGGTTCCATGCGCTGAGATACAGACCTTGATGACCAGCTCAAGTAACGTCCCTCGATGTAGCCATCCTTCCATACTGGCTTCTGTGGATCAGAATTGATCATTTGACTATACCTACACACCCACTCAATTAGAAGAAGGAATACAGAGTGTTACAAACAGCAGATTACTCAATCGCCCAACCGTATTGTTTGTGGTATTGTTTAGGATAGCGCTACGTCTTGTGAAGCTACAGATGCCTACCTTAGTAGTCACAGATGAATTACCCTATCAATGATGCGATGGGTTTAACAACATCTTGTCGCGTCATTCATCTAAAGTTAACTATATAGAAACTATCAGTCACAATATGGTACCAATTTCCTGGTTTATTTTGTGCCATTCATCTCTTGATTCCTCCTCTTGCTGTGTCAATTTCAGCTGGGAGTTGGTATTGACATTTCAATCTGCTCACCAGTTTGAACTTTGTCCACTTCACTCTCACAGTCCATCACATCCAACCCAAACGCGGTCAAACTTGGTAAAACGCCAAGTGATCAAACGAATACAACTAGGAATTAAACTGACTAAAGACATATCTGTTACTCGTCGCAAATTATGACCGCCGATAGGACCCGTTTCTCACTTTCAACAATTGCGTCTTTGTTTACCCTACAGGGAGGGACACGACGAAAACAACGTCCCGCAACCCAACGCCCCGTTGATTAATGCATTGCAATCAATTTGGCTAGACTACATCGAAACCCAATCGAGAAATGTTCCCTTCCAATTTATGGCCAGCCCGCTCATCCTTCGGTACTGCAACACCACAACCTCGAGATCCCTCAACACCACCGTGTCGTATACATGACCCCCAATTGCGCTTCTCCTCTCAACAATCATTATAAATGACCCGGTCTGGTGGTCTAGTGGTATGATTCTCGCTTAGGGAAAACCCTATAGCATTGCTTGCGAGAGGTCCCGGGTTCAATCCCCGGCCAGACCCTT